>NW_018128363.1:284817-298514 GCF_001952655.1 Monopterus albus
ATAGGAGAGATACAGTTAAATTGGAGACTGTGCATCGATCTGTGATGGTGGTGGCGGCTGGGGGGGCTGAGGGGGCCAGGATCCCGAGGGGAGGGCCAAATGTAGAAGGAAGCAGTGAACACACAAACATACGTAGAATAACGGAATAAACAAGAAAGAGCGATAATCCTAGGGAGGTCTGACGACGTAGAAAGAACTAGCAGGGGAGTGATGGGTGAGCAGAGTATAAATGAGGAGTGAGACAAAAGAGGTGCAGCTGATGAGTGTCAGAAAATCAGGGCAGGTGTGTCTAATCAAATAATCAGTGTGAGGGAGCTGACTAGGGCGAGAAAAGAGAAGAAAGGAAGGTGCAGCCGGGCAAACCTGACACATGTTTGGCTTTTATTGAAATGTCTTGACAACTATTGAATGGATTGGCACAAATTTTGTACAGAAAATCATGGTTGTCAGATGATGTAGCCTGCGCTACTATGGGCGCAGAATGAGTGAAGTATTTCAACAACTGTTGGATGGTACTTTGGTTTATGACCATGTACCTGGAAAACTTTCCCAGCATTCCCAGCAGGCTCAGCTGTACTCTGTGTTTAGTGCTAATTAGCAAATGTTAGCATGCTAACATGTTAAAGCTACAGTATGTAGCTTAAGGTAGCATAGGATGAAACTCCAAATCACTGCACTGTGCTCTGCCCAGCACTCCCTCTCCCTGCTCCACTCTGCTCTAGATATTTGTTGTTCTGAAATTACAAGAAATAAAAATACAACTAACCTTACCGATCAAGCAGAAATATTTGGAAATCTCTGATTGGTTAGAGAGGTCCGTTCTGCTCAAAACCTTTTGGAAGCTAATATCTCTGCACTGCTGCCGGTGCTGTTCAGTGAGTCTGGGTCACAGGAGGCTTCGACAGCTCCTCTCCACATTAAGACATGGTTTGGAGCAGATTTCTACAACAAAAATAATTGAAAAGGTTAGATACTGTAGATTTAATAATGATGAATACAGTAAACATACCCACTAAAGATCAGCACGTTAGCCTTATTGTTAGAATTGATAGAAAAACAATTAAAAATGAATTTTCTGACCTGTTTGATGTACATTTATAGTAATACTGAACTGCAGGAAAATAATGGGTTTAGATGTACAGTACAGCTCAACTATTTTCCTTTCTGTTTTAATGAAATGTATTTATTCATTTCAGTTTTCATCCTATGTGGAAGCATTGATGACATAGTTTCAATAAAGGGGAAGGTGGGCGAGATACAGGAGGACATCATATTCATTCTCCTTGATATTTACAAGTAAGTCTGGCTTTTTGTTTGTTGGTTTTCCATTTTGCCCCTACACTACACCGTGACACTTCATGGGACTTTTCAGCGTCCATTGCGAAATCAGAGTATACAGTAAAACGTCTACAGAGGTGACATGTAGAAGTAACTGTTCATAGTGACACCCTTTGCCTTCCTTCAGCCCTCAGTATTACATCAACAAAACATCCAGTAAATTTATGCAGGACGTCCTGGTGATCACGCTGCCACAGAGGAACTACGAATTTGGCTCAACCCCATACAACGACACGGTGAGCTGCAACTTAAACACCCAAACAGCATTGTGTAGGATAGCAGTTTTTGTGTAACTCTTTTTCCCTGTTTCTCAATCTAACGGGCAGATAAATGATTATGTGGCTGGGTATCATGATGGGACTCTACTGTTTGGCAAATTGCTGAGAGAGAGGATGCTCAGCCAACGAGATAAGAGATCCCTTCAAGTGCCTCTGAGTGACAACCCATTTGGAAATGCCAACTTTGAAGGTGTGTATGATCAGCAATAACACCAGGATTGAAACACAATGGTGGTCAGAATTACAGTGCAAAATGAATTTAATAAACACTAACCAAACACCAGGCACAAAGAGGTAAAGTGGGCACAACCTTAAGAGTGCTGCGAAGCCAAAATCAAGGACTGCCTGGTAAGAACCATCTTTTATACCACAGGTTACAGCAATGACCTGCCTAGCTGTAGCAGAGAATTACATCAGAGTACATAACAGGCAAGCACAGTAGGTGGGGACCACATAATTGTTTTAACTTTATGTCTATAGATAAAACCACAGGTCATGATTGTCCTTTTATGTGATTTTTTTGTGAACATAGATAAAACAAAAGCAATCAGTGAAACACAGTTGCAGGTCATAGCTCACTCATAATATTCAGGCAGAGAAGACAAAGGTCACTAAAGGTTTATGTGATTATAGAAACCCGTTTTTTGCACTATTCCCCCCCCCCTCGTTCTTCTGAAGTCAGAAGGTAAAAGTCCATTAAACAAAGTTGATTATGTTGGTTAAAAAAGGGCAGTGGTGGGAGGATTCCTCTGGAACCAATATTTTGTACTAGTCTTTCTGATTGCAGCCATAAAAATCTTCAGAAGACTGGGACTGAGGTCAAAACCTAAGAAAAATATCAGGGCCTTTCATTATATTGGCAGCGCTTTTGACTCATCTTGCCTTAACTTATCTAAATGCAATTCTGTTTTGATTAAATTAAAAATGCTTTCTTTGTGTGTGTGTGTGTGCTTACTTCAACCAGGTATGGGAGGACACTATGTGCTCGACGAATACGGTGACAGAGACGTTAATTTCTCTGTGATTTACACAACTGTGACTGGCGAGGTGAGACTACAGTCCATTCAGCAGTAGCACCGTCACATTTTGAGCCAAACATGGCTTGTTTTGGCCAGATCTCTCAGCTTTAGTTAAAACAGCCAGTGTACAAACGTGAACATTTCTTTTTCGTTCTGCTCAAAACCTTTTGGAAGCTAATATCTCTGCACTGCTGCCGGTGCTGTTCAGTGAGTCTGGGTCACAGGAGGCTTCGACAGCTCCTCTCCACATTAAGACATGGTTTGGAGCAGATTTCTACAACAAAAATAATTGAAAAGGTTAGATACTGTAGATTTAATAATGATGAATACAGTAAACATACCCACTAAAGATCAGCACGTTAGCCTTATTGTTAGAATTGATAGAAAAACAATTAAAAATGAATTTTCTGACCTGTTTGATGTACATTTATAGTAATACTGAACTGCAGGAAAATAATGGGTTTAGATGTACAGTACAGCTCAACTATTTTCCTTTCTGTTTTAATGAAATGTATTTATTCATTTCAGTTTTCATCCTATGTGGAAGCATTGATGACATAGTTTCAATAAAGGGGAAGGTGGGCGAGATACAGGAGGACATCATATTCATTCTCCTTGATATTTACAAGTAAGTCTGGCTTTTTGTTTGTTGGTTTTCCATTTTGCCCCTACACTACACCGTAACACTTCATGGGACTTTTCAGCTTCCATTGCGAAATCAGAGTATACAGTAAAACGTCTACAGAGGTGACATGTAGAAGTAACTGTTCATAGTGACACCCTTTGCCTTCCTTCAGCCCTCAGTATTACATCAACAAAACATCCAGTAAATTTATGCAGGACGTCCTGGTGATCACGCTGCCACAGAGGAACTACGAATTTGGCTCAACCCCATACAACGACACGGTGAGCTGCAACTTAAACACCCAAACAGCATTGTGTAGGATAGCAGTTTTTGTGTAACTCTTTTTCCCTGTTTCTCAATCTAACGGGCAGATAAATGATTATGTGGCTGGGTATCATGATGGGACTCTACTGTTTGGCAAATTGCTGAGAGAGAGGATGCTCAGCCAACGAGATAAGAGATCCCTTCAAGTGCCTCTGAGTGACAACCCATTTGGAAATGCCAACTTTGAAGGTGTGTATGATCAGCAATAACACCAGGATTGAAACACAATGGTGGTCAGAATTACAGTGCAAAATGAATTTAATAAACACTAACCAAACACCAGGCACAAAGAGGTAAAGTGGGCACAACCTTAAGAGTGCTGCGAAGCCAAAATCAAGGACTGCCTGGTAAGAACCATCTTTTATACCACAGGTTACAGCAATGACCTGCCTAGCTGTAGCAGAGAATTACATCAGAGTACATAACAGGCAAGCACAGTAGGTGGGGACCACATAATTGTTTTAACTTTATGTCTATAGATAAAACCACAGGTCATGATTGTCCTTTTATGTGATTTTTTTGTGAACATAGATAAAACAAAAGCAATCAGTGAAACACAGTTGCAGGTCATAGCTCACTCATAATATTCAGGCAGAGAAGACAAAGGTCACTAAAGGTTTATGTGATTATAGAAACCCGTTTTTTGCACTATTCCCCCCCCCCTCGTTCTTCTGAAGTCAGAAGGTAAAAGTCCATTAAACAAAGTTGATTATGTTGGTTAAAAAAGGGCAGTGGTGGGAGGATTCCTCTGGAACCAACATTTTGTACTAGTCTTTCTGATTGCAGCCATAAAAATCTTCAGAAGACTGGGACTGAGGTCAAAACCTAAGAAAAATATCAGGGCCTTTCATTATATTGGCAGCGCTTTTGACTCATCTTGCCTTAACTTATCTAAATGCAATTCTGTTTTGATTAAATTAAAAATGCTTTCTTTGTGTGTGTGTGTGTGCTTACTTCAACCAGGTATGGGAGGACACTATGTGCTCGACGAATACGGTGACAGAGACGTTAATTTCTCTGTGATTTACACAACTGTGACTGGCGAGGTGAGACTACAGTCCATTCAGCAGTAGCACCGTCACATTTTGAACCAAACATGGCTTGTTTTGGCCAGATCTCTCAGCTTTAGTTAAAACAGCCAGTGTACAAACGTGAACATTTCTTTTTAACTCTGCTTTTGTCTCTCCCCAGTATGAAACTCTGTTATTGTTTGACACATCGCAAAATAATACCATAGTGATTGACTCTGAGCCTACCCTGCAGTGGGAAGGGAGTCACCTGCCTGATGATGAGCCAGATGATCCACAAGGTAAAGCACACATACATACACACTGATGTAGGGGACAGATGTGGTGCTTGACTGTAGCCTGAAAACTATTAATGCTGTGCAGCACAACATCTCCCCTGTGTGTCCAATATTAGGTTCTAATTGTCTCATTACATCACAGCCTAGTTTCTGTTTGTATTTTTTTTAATTGTGGGGGAGGTTTTTGAAATTTCACACAACCTCAAGGGCTTTATTCCATGTGTGTGTGTGTGTGTGTGTTTCCAGCCTTAAATGTGCAGGAGGTGATTGTGATTGTTTTGAGCGTTACTGTTGTGGTAGTGACAGCCATCGCTCTCATCTTCTACTGGTAAGCACACATTTAACCGCTGTTTACAGGTGCTACATATAGCATTTTAGCATCAATAAATCTGATTTGAACCAGACAAAGAATCAATTTCTGCATTTAGAGAAAAGGAGGACAGATCTGACTTGTATGTAAATTGTCAGTGAGCAGTGTTTTTCATGCTGAAGCAGCAAAAGGTGGTTTTAATTGAAGCTGAGGAAACTGAAAGACCAGAAGCATCAGTTTACATTTGATCAGTTTGTCATATAAATCTGTAATGGGATCTGCTGCAGTCTGAAAGC
Source organism: Monopterus albus (assembly GCF_001952655.1). Classification (NCBI taxonomy): domain Eukaryota; kingdom Metazoa; phylum Chordata; class Actinopteri; order Synbranchiformes; family Synbranchidae; genus Monopterus; species Monopterus albus. Next base: position 290,314 of record NW_018128363.1, read on the forward strand.
AAGAGAGTTGGCCACAAATGCCCCCGTACTCATTATGCATGCATTTACTGTATGTGTATGAATGATGTTAGGCAGAACAGGAAAGAGCATCTGATGCAGAAGAAGTGGTCTCACATTGACCCGCAGCTGATTGCTTCGCTGGATGAGAGGGAGGTCTCTCTGAAGGTATACAGCCTGATCACTCAGCTGCTTCCAACATGTCAGATTATAGTATATACTACTAGTATACTGCTTTTTTGTAATGGGTCACATGATACAAAGGTGTGGGAGTCTCAAGTTGAAATTGTTATAGGTTTATTAGCTATTTTAAAATGTTTAATATTTCCCTCTGAAAAGTGTTTGAGTGTAAAGTAGCAAAACATTTAAATGCTCAAGTACATGTAACTAAACACTATACTGAAGTCCAGTACTAAAAAGTTAAGGTAGATACTGTGAAAGAGTAAAACTTGTCATTCATTTGAGTGTAATGGGTTCATTCATCACTGAGTGCATGTGTACCTGGTAAGGAGCTGTGCTAATGGACTTGCAGTACAATCACCATTCTGCTGTGTGCATGTATGTAACAGATTGATGACGAGAGGAAGAACAGCATGTTCTTTACTCATCGAGGCCGCTATGACAAGAAGGTATCAGGGTTTCTACTTCCAATAATCAGTTTAGCTAAGAAAGAAAGAGTATAATGTAAACCTTTTCTCTCATCATTTGATTTCTGTCTTCCTTTGTAGCCTGTGATCTTGAAAGAGCTGAAACACACAGATGGAGATTTCACGGAGGATCAGAGGATTGAGCTTAACACAGTAAGATGTCTTTGTGTTTACTGCTGTCTACAGGTGTTATACTGTGGTTAAAATCATCCTCAGATGCAGTATCTTAAATGAGTCAAAACCGACATTGCGCTGTAAATGTATCTCTAAACAAAGCCGTTTTGGTGAAGCTGTCATCTTTTTTCCATTCTTGATTTAGTTCTTCATCCCATTTTCTTTATTTCACCCAAGGCTCTCCCAGAATATGATGCTTAACTTGATTTTGAGGATTTACTCAACAATAAAATATATTTCTGGCTTTGTCAAATAGAGAAATTAACCTTCTCCCTACCGATAAATTGGATTTTATGTTTAATGTGAATAAATTAGTAGTTTACTTTCTAATGTTGGAATCCACACGTCTCTGGATTAGGAATAACATGTACTTGTCATTTCTAACATTAAGACAAGTGTGTTTTCCAGCCCTTTTAACCCTTTCTGTCCATTCTCCATGCCATGTCTTCATGTTTCAGCTGCTGCGTATCGATTACTACAATCTGACAAAGTTCTACGGCACAGTCAAGTTTGACTACGGTGTGTTTGGGGTGTTTGAGCTCTGTCAGAGGGGCTCCCTCAGGGTAAGGCCCCCCAGCTTGCAGACACAAACCCACTGACTTACACACATCAGATCCTGTTGCTGCCAGATATTTCTATCATCGTTGTTCATCAGCCTGTAGGTTTTTAGGAGATACTCAAAGACAGCAGACTTTTTAAAGTCCAGCAGAACATTTTTAACTCTCTCGGGGAGGTAATATTTTTTATCTTAAATGTTTGTTAGTTTGCAAGAAATGTAAAAATACATTAACTGATGTGTTAAATTTGACAGGTTGACAACGGGTTTAGGAACAAGTGACTGATTTTTGGAGCAGATGAATATATTTTATTTAGGACCTTTTTTAAAACATGAACTTCCTGATATTAAACTTTACAGTCTTAGTGTGAGTATAGTGGCTCTTTAAATCATTTCTAGTTTTTTTTTTGGCTAAGTATGAGATTACAGCCTGGCTGATTAAGTAATTATATACAGACCTTGCTTTATGGTGCAGTGTTTATTTGACTTTACTTAGTTTTCCATGACTACAGTACAGACTAACATGATGTTTGTGACAGTCAGTGGCCTCCTTTCTCTGCTCACAGTGACTTTACCTTTGATTTGATAAATCTAACATATAGTTGAAAGAACACCGACAGTGTGTGCATGAGTGCACGTAATCACACAGCGTGTAATCGGGGTAGTAAAACTGAGCCTTATCTATTTTCCCAGCGCATTCTGAACGACACCATCTCTTATCCAGATGACACGTTCATGGACATGGAGTTTAAGATCTCTGTCATGTATGACATAGCAAAGGTAAATGTTTGATTGATTTATTTTTTTGGCTGTGTCATTTACTCATAGACTCTATTTGTTCATTTCTATGGAGGACAAAATAGAAAAGTGCTGCATTGTTTACTGTACCTTTAGTTTCCCTCAGTAATATTTAGTTAAACTGCAGGAAAAACGACGGAGGATATGACGATACACCAGATATCACCTCTGTACAGCCCTTCTGCTTTATGTCTTCTACAGGGCATGTCGTATCTCCACTCCAGTAACATCGGGGTCCACGGTCGCCTCAAGTCGACCAACTGTGTGGTCGACAACCGCATGGTGGTTAAGATCACTAACTTTGGCTGGCACACCATCCTGAGGCCAGGCAGAGGTGAGTTTTTCATCATCACTGTGGTTGTTTGCTGATCTAAACACAGAGTACTGGACGCTCAGCTTCTCCTCTCCTTTCAGATGTGTGGACAGCCCCAGAGCATCTTCGCAACTATGGGGTGTCTCAGAAAGGTGAATATGGGGCGTCTCAGAAAGGTGATGTCTACAGCTATGCCATCATTGCCCATGAGATTCTTATGAGGCGGACCCCATTCTATACACAGAAATGCTCAGATCCTGCAGGTAAGCCTGGATAATTTGGGACACCGTTATAAATCCTCCTTTGTGAAGGTGATAATGTTCCATTTGTGTTCAAACCGATTGTATATATAACTTATTTCAAACAGCCTGGAAACAAGAATCTTTTTGATAGGGCATGTTTTGCAAAATTTCCAGCTTTAAGCCCGAAATAGTGTGTATTATTTATGCACATTATAATTCAAAACGGTGTGTTCCCTCACTAAATCGGTGTCCTGCTCCCTTAACCATAATTATTTGTCACATAAAAACCATATGTGCTCAAGGAAAAAGCTGTATTGTTGTATGTACATGTTATAGTCCCTTGGTGTAAATGTAACTGACAACAAGTGATCATCCTGCTCGTCTTGTTTGACTGTCTTCTGATCCCTCAGAGAAGATCCTCAGGGTGCAGTATCCCACCGGGACGAGCGTCTTCAGACCAGAACTCAACTTTGACGGCACGACACAGAGGGAGATCGAGGTAAGAGAGCCACTAAACACTGAGGAGGACATTTGCTCTTAAAGTAACACACACTGACCATGAAGATCCATCAAAGTTAAATAAGGTGGGGAAAACACTCCCTGATTTTTTTCTCTTTGGCCACATGTCATGTAGCTGTATATGCTGATAAAGAGCTGCTGGGATGAAGACCCAGAACGGAGGCCAGATTTTAAGAAAATAGAGGTAGCTCTGGGGAAGATTTTCAGGTACGTGAACACTACACCTTCATTTAGGGTGACTTTTGATCATTTCTGTAACTTACCACATGGCCAAATGTATGTGGACACTACAACATTACATATCAGTCCTGGACCCTGAACGTTAATATGCAATAACTGTAAAACAGTCTCAACTCCACTGGGGAAGAGTTTCCACATGATACTATGTGGACAGAGGTGTCCATATATTTTTGTTTAATCAGTATGTTTTCCCTTTTTATTACAGTGAGGTACCTCATGCTGCATGATTATCTTCCATGATAAGTAAATCAATAATTGATATAAACATTGACAGTAATGGTATTTATTTTCCACTTACACAGTGACCTCCACAACCACGGCACTGAGACCTACATGGACAACCTGATCCGTCGCCTGCAGATGTACTCGAGGACTCTGGAGCGTCTGGTGGAGGAGAGGACGGCTTTGTATAAAGCTGAGAGGGACAGAGCTGATCGCCTCAACTTTATGCTACTTCCTGGGTAGGTTTATGTCCTTTCTGTCTCAGAGGGGAAATCAGATACTTGTTTAAAGCTGCACTGATCTTTTCTTTATTTTACACAGGCTCAAATGACTGTGTGTACTGTGCAGGATGCTCATCAGCCTGACAGTCCCACGGAGAAGTCTCTGTTATAAGCAAAGTTTTCTGTTCTCATTCCTCCTGTTTTCTCTGTTGTCTGCAACTAACACATTCGATACAGAGCTGAAGGAAGCACAATTCTTTTTGATTGATGTATATTTTGATTCAAAACAATGATTTTTCTTACAAAATTAATGTCTTGCTCCCTTGGCATTAATAATCTTTCCCACCATTTAAAGGCCACAAAGCTGTATTTGTATAGTGTAAAGGAAAGTAAATTTTTTTTATGTTATCAGAAGCTATGAATTCACTTTCACTGTTCTCCTTCAGCCCAGTGGTGCGTTCACTGAAGGAGACGGGCAAAGTGGAGCCGGAGCTGTTTGAGGAGGTGACCATCTATTTCAGTGACATCGTGGAATTCACCACCCTGTGCCACTACAGCACCCCCATGGAGGTGGTTGACATGCTCAACGAAATCTACAAGAACTTTGACAGCATCCTCGACCACCATGATGTCTACAAGGTAGTTTGGTCTGAGTTCAGGCTTCGGTCCTTCATAGTCTACTGTTTACCCAGAGGGTCAGAAGGGTTGCAGCATAGAGGTGGGAGTTGAGCCTTTTCTAGTTGCATTTCAGTAGGTTGTCAGTAAATTCTTGTACAATGGTTAAGAAGGCTTAGGTTGACAGAGTTAATGTTTGTATTTATGTGTCTCAGGTTGAGACCATAGGTGATGCGTACATGGTTGCATCAGGTTTGCCCAAACGCAACGGTACCAGGCATGCAGTGGACATCGCCCACATGGCCCTGGACATCCTGACATTTGTAGGGACTTTTGAGTTGCAACACCTGCCTGACATCCCTCTGTGGATTCGTATCGGTGTGCATTCAGGTAACAATCTGTCATTTTGCCTAATTTAATGTGGTTCTTGTTAGAGCTCATAACATTCCCTTAAAATTTAGCATCAGTATATTTTATAGCAGTAGAAATGCATGTTTTTTTTTTCTTGTCACACGAAGTGCAGTACTACCATATTTCATTATGTAATACTTTAAAGATTGTTTGTAATGTGTGTAGGACCCTGTGCAGCAGGCGTGGTGGGGAAGAAGATGCCTCGCTATTGCCTTTTTGGAGACACAGTGAACACCGCCTCACGCATGGAGTCTACAGGCCTGCGTAAGACACACACGCACACACACACACACACACACACAAAAGCAGTCAATATTGGAAGTCAAGGTGCAGCTTGTGATCTTCAGTTTCTGTAAGCGTGCCGAGGGTCTGACTGACAATTCTTTCTGGTCATTTTTCCAGCTCTGAGAATTCATGTCAGCCAGTCCACCATCAACATCCTGCAGAGAACAGGCTGCGGGTTTGAGTATGAAAAGAGAGGAGAGACGTACCTGAAGGTGAGCTGACTTTGTGTTTGCTTTTTATGTCCTCATACAACCAGGTATTCACATCTAATGTAACCATACAGGTAGTGGCTACTAATTTCCCTTTCCTCTGTGTGTGTGTGTGTGTGTGTGTATGTCCTTGTGCACCTGGCCCACAGGGTAAAGGTAAAGAGATGACATACTGGTTAACAGGAGTGACTGGGGGAAAATACAAACTGCCGACACCACCAACAGCGTGAGTAAAACATAGTCTCGCTAGACTGACTGGAAACATGTCTCCTGTCTGTGAACCATGCTGCTGTTGCTGAAAGATACTCCCCTCTAAATCCCAACTCACTGCTGTTTAAAACTGTGTTCAGCTACAAAACAGCAGGTGGGTTTTCATCCACCCATTTTTATGCCTCCGTGCTGGTGATAGTTGTGGTTGGAGGTGTTAGTCAGGGCCACTCTTATAAACACAAGCTCTCAAGAATTAATATTGACTGGTGCACTATTGATTACACTTCTCCAACCAACTCCTAATATTCACATAACAGTAACCTGCATTCATTTGTATTTTCATGAAATTCAGGTAATATTTGCTAAATTTGGATGGAAACAGTGATCTTGGTAGAAATTTTTGGATTTGATTGGATTGTGACAAAATCAGGAAGTAGCCTTATCTTTAAATATATTTTAAAAAGTTATAATCAAATGCAGAAAATCATATATATGATCCGTTTTTAATAATAAGCTAAGTAGTCTTGTAAATGTGATTATTACCACTGTATAACTTGTTTTTCAAGTAAACAGAAGCTGTAAAAGCTCAACAGGGCTTTGGATAATTTTGCATGTTCCTATATTTGAGCGCACAATCTGAAATAATCGTCATGCTCCCGTTACAGGGAGAACTTCCAGCAGCTCCAGCAGGACCTGGCGGAAATGATAGTGTCCAGTCTGAAGAAGCGTGGAACTGGGACCGAGGACTTCGACAAGAGAAAGACCCTCTCCACCAAACTGCGGCGGAGGGAATCCAGCAGCAGCATGCACAGGGACAGTCAACCCGAGTACTTCCACCTGGCTGTCACCGAGAACCCCAGCACCTACCTGTGATTACTGACGAGCTTTCAGCACACGATCGGCATGGAAGTAGACATTGTACAAGTGTGTCACAGCCTGTGCCCGTCTGAACCAGCACTGCCGGGGTTCTGTGACAGCTCTCTTTGTTCAGGGGGTGGAGAGCCAGTGGAACGGCTGTGGGAGAAGCAGGCGTGTTAAAGGTGAGACTTCACCACAGGGATCAGTTCTTCAACATCCATTCTTTTCACTGCCACATCCTCAGACCCTCTGTAGAGAACCCGCTGTCACTGAAACTGACCTGTTAGTCATTTTGTCTCATTGTTAATCAAAAGAAAAATCCACCCTCAGACATCTTTGCTGTGGTAGAAAACGAGGCCCTCCTGCTTTATTTTGATGTGGCACTAACCCAGTTTACTTTACAACATTACATTTGGACCTGTCATGAGAAGAAGCAAGCAACAAGACCGAGCAGCATTATACTTTACTTGTGTAGAACTGGGCTCTGTGAATGGTCTGCCACGGTGTTTATTTTGATATTACCACATGGGGGCACCAAAGTCGTACACTCATTTCCATAAACAGTGGCGATAAATTTAACCTGCTGCTGTGGGTGGATTTCTCTTTGTCACAAGTCTTTTTGAAATTTGTAACATACATGAAAGCTTTGCCTGCTTTGCTCTGTGGACGGTGATAACTCAAACCAAGTTAATGTCACAACTATATGGATTTTAGAGTGAGTCCTCTGAGACCTAAAGGTCAGTTTGCTCCAACAGGAACCCAAATAATGAGGGGAGATTGAGGGAGAACGTCTGTTATTTCCCCACAAACCTCAGCCAGAGACTAACAGGAGCAGTGAATGTGGTGTATTTAATGTAACGTGTGTGTGACTCCAAACCCCAGTTTAGCTTATTGTTTGTGCCATAGACCTCCACTGTTCGACTATTAACACAGTTAGCCACACTGCTGCACTGGGTGACAGACGTGAGGCCCATCTGTTCTCATCAAATGGCTCCAAGGGCTGGTAACGACTGTCACTTTGTACAGTGTCTGGAGGAAGAAGGAGTCTCTGAGCTCTGCTCTGTTTACACTACTCAGCAGAGCGACACAACAGTGGAGGTCTACGGCACAGACCAGTAAGCTAAACCAGGGTCTGGAGTCACACACATTACAGTGAGTACACTGGTTTACTGGTGCTGTTACTGGGAAAATGCACTGAAAGCGAGACGTGAGCAGTGAGTTCTGTCCTTAAAGTCAACAGCTGTGTGTCATTAGGACAGAGACAGGGGAAGGAGTCTTCACCTGGTGGACAGACAGCACAAATGTACTGGAACAAATTGTTTTGATGTAAGCACATCAGGAAGAAATTGCCTTTTTATGTAGCCTATGGATTTACTGAGTTTTCCTGGCTCTTTACAGACGGCAAAAGGGAAACAAAGCAGACGTCGTAATAGATTCCAGTAGAAACAGAAAACATCAGGATTTGTGAAATTTAAACAGCTGACTGTGGAGATTATGCTTCACTAAACGCAGCTGAGGGAAACGACAGGCATGTTAAAAAAAAAAAATTGGTTCTACAGGAGATGCACGTCTCACGGATTCAGTGTAAATGGACTTATTCTGTCTGCAGCGTAGAAAACGCCTCACAAAACGCTTTCAGTGTTGATTAGAGGTTTGTCTCCAGATGGGACTTGTGCAAAATAAC
>NW_018128363.1:298582-301513 GCF_001952655.1 Monopterus albus
AGCAAGCACTGAAGATTTCACAGATTTACTTACCATGTAAATAGTCTTTTAAGCTGCAGAGACAGTAAAATTATTTTCAAATTATCAAGAATATTTGTCCACAATGTTACCTTGTTATCAGGTGATTTTTGTTTTATTTTATTAAATGTGTGAAATAGGGCATCATATTGACAGCAGTTTGTTTCTTCTTGTGGTGGTTTAGCAGTAAGTTACATTAAGCTATACACTAGGGATGTGCATAAATAATGACTCAGTCAAAGCTCAACATTAAATACTGACAAGAAAAGAAAGTTTTTGAAGCCAATTTTACACCGTAGAGAAGCTGCACTAATGTTTGACACCGTCTATGCCCATACATTACACACAGTTTCCCTAGAGAGCAAGCCCTCACCAAGGCTGCGATGCAACCCTGGCATAGCGGCCACACCACCTGACTACAACGTCAGCATTCATTATGTGACACGCACTGGCCCAAAGAGCAGTTTTCACATAGAGAATCATTGGAAAAGCAGTGGCTGTTAAAGAGTGAATAAATTCTATCAAGCATCACAAATGACTCATCAGAATCTGATTCAGTGGGGACACCCCGATAACCAAATGGTTACAGTGCAGCATATACGCAAGCAGAGTGTGCACAGTGTTGGTGGTTTGAGTCCAGCCGCCAACCTATGTCACAGGTCCTCTCCTCTGTCTGTCTTCTGTTTGCCTCTCCACAACCCACTTACTCCATAAAAATAATAATAATAAAGGCATAATGCCCCAAAACTAACAAAAAATTGATTCACTGGGTCCGATACCATTTGGAAAGTAGTTTCGCTGCAGGATATTTTTCTTAACCCATTCAGGGGTGCATGGAGTCAACTGGAAGCCACCCAATTTGTTTGGCGGGAGCTGCAACTCAAGTGTGCCAAAGATGTGTAGGCACACGGAACATATCCAGGTCATTTTTATTGCTGGAATCTGGAAGCCCGATGATTGTTTTTTGGAGTATGTGCTAGGATGGGCGCTGTGGAGCAACACTGTATCCAGTTCACCATTAATGCATCCATGGTTCAAAGCAGCTGGGAGATGTTTCAGATTCAGTAAAAAATGAAGCGAAGTGTGGCGTCGTTTTACCCAAATGAACAACCAAGTTGAGTGCTCACTATGCGGGATGAAGTCATTCACAACATCGCCACAGAAATGTTGAGCTTCAGCAGCAAAAACCCAAAACGCAGGTGACATGAAAAATGACTGGATTTGTTGCAGCTAAACGCACTGATTGGTCGTATAGTTTGTTTTTTGGGCAGGGTGGAGGTGATGACGTCACGACTAATCAAGTAAATTGACAAATTGGCTCAGTTATTCAACCACAAAAATAATTCTAATGCCCAACCACACTATACACAGTCTTAGTGGTATTATTGGACACCATTGTACATAACAGTGCAGGGAAATAGAAACAGCAGGAGAAAAGTCTGTAAAATCCATAAAAACATGGTAGAAATGAAAGAAATCCAGACTTTGGACCCGAACTGGAGGACAGCCCACCACACCGAGTCCCATGTGCAGAGGTCATGCAGTGAATAAACATTTGTAAGAACGACGACATCACTCTATACAGTTTTAGTGGTAACTAAGGCGGTGCCGCCCAGCTCTGTGGCAGGAAGTGGGATCCTGTGTTCAGTCACTGTGCTGCATGCAGACAATGCTCCGCCCACCTCTGTCCCAGAAGGCTTTAGGGGGGCCCCGCAGAGAGGGAGGCCTTCTTCCCAGGTTAAGCCAGTTTGGGTCCCCAGGTACAGGTGAGGACAGGGTGATGGCACCAAGTGAAACATCTCTGTCCAGCCGTTTCTCTGTGGCTGTGGCAGCAGGACTGTGGCAGGAGACTCTGGCGCCGACTCTGCATCCCCTGCAAGACGGACAACACAAACGTGTGTCAGTAAATAAATCACAAAGTGCAATAGCATCTCACTTCACACTGTACTCCCTATAAACTACTGATATACAGACATACAGATGCTTCATTTGATTGATTTTTAGTCAAGAAAAACATGCAATGTGCAGCAGACAAAGGAGAAAAGAATTATTATGGTGCATGGATTTAATTCAGGATGTGACCATCAAATTTATTTATGATTTAAAAAGTTAGTAATCATTAATTTCAGTTGTTATTGTCCAATTAAATACTAATGAAATCTCATATTATTTCTTCGACCCTTGTGCCAACAAAACTACTGGTTTTCAGCCTTAATTAGCACAAGGATCATTCAAGGTGCTGATGTGTATAAAGGCATATGATCACGTGACAGTGAGGGCAGTTAGATTCAGGAGTTTTAATCAGCAGGTTTCATAAAGTGAATACAGGCCACAGTCTCACATAAGGTTGTCATATGACCACAATGGGGAGACCTGTGTCTGTAGAATCAGTTTTCTATAGCTACATGTTCCTTGTTAAGAACGTCAAGGGTTTTATTTAAAAGATATTATTTTAAGAACTAACCTGTAATAGACTAACAATCCGGCTCTTGACAAATTCCTGGTCCCAAAGTAGTTTTGTACTTGTAGTTTGTATTGCGGCTGAATGCTAATTTCTCAGATTGGTCATTTTATTTTGTAAACAATCACGGGATACCTGTACGTGCTGTTATGGCTGTACTGACACTAGTTTTACTGTATAAAACTAAGTGGTTGCAATTCCAAACCGTGGCCACAGAAGGGCGGTAACAGTCATTCTACTTCGCTGCCATCTTCACCTACCTAAAGGCAGACAGTGTCGTTGTGGATGCTTAGCGCCCTCCTGTGGTCACAGCGTGGCACTGCAACACATTACACTTAAAGCAGTGGTGGTGGAAACTTCTGCCGTTTTTAATTTTGGAACACTTTTTCACGCCGAATTAGCCATCAGGATATCGTAATTAAGAGGTCTTAAGTCATATCCATCCATCCATC
>NW_018128363.1:302580-305539 GCF_001952655.1 Monopterus albus
ATCGGTCGAATTCTCCTCTCCAGTACCCTGGCATAGACTTTCCCGGGGAGGCTGAGGAGTGTGATCCCCTTATAGTTGGAACACACCCTCCGGTCCCCCTTCTTGAAAAGAAGGACCACCACCCCGGTCTGCCAGTCCAGAGGCACTGTCCCCAACCGCCATGCGACGTTGCAGAGGCATGTCAGCCAAGACAGCCCCACAACACCCAGAGACTTAAGGTACTCAGGGTGGATCTCATCCACCCCCGTTGCCTTGCCACCGAGAAGCTTTTAACTACCTCGGTGACTTCAGCTTGGGTGATGGACGAGTCCACCTCCAAGCCCCTGGCCTCTGCTTCCTCATCGAAAGACATGATGCTGTCTCCTCAACCCCAGCGTCTTAAGTCATATTTATGAGAAAAATACTTTTCTTTTCCTTTATTGAATGAAATGCGCTTCTGTAGTGGGCTACAATGAACAAATTTTCATAGTCCTGCTAGTTGTGCTTACGTTAATCACAACTGAAAGAATAGAATAGTAGCACTACTGGCAAAGCTCGCTAGTACAAGCAGTGCTACCTGGACTACCCTCATTAGTCACGTAACAATAGCCTTTTTTGTCCATAAATTTATGACTAGTTCTTTTACGTAAATTCTGCTAGTTTAGGCAGGGTCACTGTAATTTGAAAGTCGTCACCGGAAATGTAGTGTGGTATATATTCACACTAACATGACGAAGTTAATACGTTGCAGTTACTCAATCTGTCCACCGGAGTAAAACCTCATGACCAAATACTGGCTGTTTAGAACATTTAATTGGCTTTTCATTGACAGATAAAGTATGTATGTTTACCAAGTTTATTTATTATTAAATTAGCACCAAGGAACACAGAGTTGGTGTTTCTAACGGAAACAAAAGAATTCAGTCGTTCCTAATACACAACTTCTGCAATTTTACTGGAGGTGACACAAGAAAGTAAATATATTTGCTATAAATAGATTTACTGGATCCAAGGACAGCTCCTTTTTATATAATTATTAAAGAGAAGTTGCATTATATTGAGAGGTGTTGCTAATATTCTAACCCTCTCATAGATGTAGCTGGGGAGGAAAGAAAGAGATCCTTCTGAATATAATGTAGTCCAATACAACACCACCTTTAACAATGACCTCAATAATAAGCTTATAATTGAAATGATAGATTTATGACAATTTCACCAAAAACAAACATGTTGAGCTTCATAAACACAGAAGTGTTGCACTGAAGTGCATACAACTGGACAGGTGTACCTAGTAAAGTGGCCGATGAGCGTATGTTTATCTTTTTATGTAAACCGAGGGACACCTGCATGACACACTGGTGCCAGTTATTGCTGTTAGTGCCTCTCTCTGTCTTTTTTTGACAGTTTGTGTGTTTTCAGAGTCATGTGGAGTCCTAACTTGTCCTGCCTAACCAACGGATGTGTGTTCAAACCAGAATAGCTGGTAGGAGAGCGGGGCCGACCCCAGGGACAACAGAAGAAAACAGAAACTGTGGAGTTTCTAGTGTGATGAACGTCACACTTCATCACCTGCCTGCCTGCGACCCGGCTTCCTGCACACAACTCTCAGATGCCTGCTCTGCATGTCCCTGCTTACTGTAAAACTAACACCAGATAAATGCCTGAAAAACTGCTTGCAAAATATTTCACTGTGGGAGATTTAAACCAAGACATGGAGGAGCCATTATTATCTCTGAAATCTGGGGCTTTCTTTTAGCTATCACATGATGGTATCGAGTATCGAACTTGCCTGTACATTCTACTTGAGCAGCTCTTGAGTTTCACCAGAGCTCACCACCTTGAGACGTTTCAAGGCTGACACTCATATTTTTAGAATAAAGTAGCAGAAAGCTGGTATTACGTGACAACCTTTTTATAGGTATCTTGTTTAATGCCAACATTTCTCAACTTGTTTCCTCAAGGCTTCCACTGTCGTCAGAGCAGAAAAGTTTGGGGAAAGTATCCAAACTTTTATCAGATGCTCACACTGAAGAATCAAAGACTGTTGGACTACTGTAAAACTATTTTTTGGCACCAAAAATCCTGGGATATGTTGAGCTTTTGTGATTAATTAATTAAAACCAACCTTATGTGTGTCAGTGTCAGCTGTCCTTACCTGCTGGGCTGCTGAGCCTGCTCTGACGTCTGAATATGATGAACCAGAGAGCCAGAGCCAAGATGGACCCGACTATGGCCAGCACCACAACGCTCCACAGAACCAAACCTGGCACCAGCACTGAGTTGTGCGGCGTGTTAGAGGCATGTAAAACCAGGGGCGGCGCTGGGGAAAACAGACACATTCACCACCTCAACAGAAAAAGATGCTCAACAGCTGCAAACTCAAGTGATTACATCAGATATGAGTCTAACTGGAATTTATAAGCACTGATTTGTTCCTAGAGGAGAAGACAGGCTGCTTTAAGATCTACAGAGGTATTTATCCCATCAGACAGTACTGTTTTAATGACTGCTCAGTCCATTAGCAGCTGGAGGTGCAAGTCCTCAAATGGTTCACACCAACAAGGAAATAAAAACAGGTAGATCAGGTGGAAACAACATGTCTCAGGTTTGAGTTTGGCAGCAACAATTCAAGTCAACATCTAAAAGTGGACAAGAGAGGTTAAGTCCAACTAGGTGTAGAAACAAGATGAGCAGATTCAGGCACAGCTGCTGTGTTCACGAGGCAGATACGACGCTTTTAGAGGAGGAATAACGGATTCAGTGAAACTCACCGGTCAGTGGTTCCATTCTGTTTGAGATACAGATGCGGACCAGGCGGTCCCACTTCATACCAGGGGGACAGCTCGGCTTGTTCATGGCTGAAACAGAGGGAGCAGTGAAGAGACAGCTGCGGCGTTAGTGACACAAACCAAAGAAACAGACCTGTGAGACATGGAGCGATGGGAGGGAGGGTTTGTTAAATGAAGGCAGAAACCCCAAC
>NW_018128363.1:305558-320246 GCF_001952655.1 Monopterus albus
GTGAGTCACTGCATGTGTCCCTGGGGGCGCAGAGAGCAAGACTGTGAGAGAAGTTACTGTTTCTGTTCCACAAACACAAACGACAAGGTCCCGACCTTCAAGCTCCTTTGTTTCTATTAAAGCGGTGGTTCTTGATCTTTTTAGGGTGAATGCCCCCATGTCTCCCCGCCACCCCCACCGGATGTTTTCACTCACTAAGGCCATCATTTAACCACATTAGTGTTTTACCATTTGCTATAAGCCAACAGATGCCAAATAATGTGACTGTTCCAAAAAATAATGTTATATTAGCTGACTTCTCATTTCACATATAATAATACTATCAACGGGTTGATCACAATATGAATCAGAACAGAAGAACTGAAGAAGATGATCACAACAGACAACAGTTTCTCGTTACTGTCACAAACACAAAACCATTCTCACTGACCTGGCTGTGTTTCTCAGAGATGTCTGGTCAAACTCCAAGACAACGAATTCCTCCATCTCCGTGGGCTTAAACTCTGTTAGAATAAACTTTAGAATGTCAGAACAGGCTGCAGCTGTAACATTCTCTCTCTCACATTCAACTTCAGCAACACTACAAACATCAACATGTATACAGCTTTTACTGCACATCATGGGTTTTATTTACTTTGTATAAGGAAAATAATAGATGTCAAACAGAAAAGGGGAAATTACTGCTGTTCCTCCCTTCATCATTTTATTTTTGTGAAGTTAAGCACTTTATTTGAACATGCACATTTTTCACATTTTATTTTCTCTTATTTTGAAATGCAGCCCTACTTTTATTTAGTAACTGAGAGAACATTATACATATATGTTCATTTCTATCTTACGTGACAATAAATATTGTCAAAAAGTTTTTGAATTGTCCTGAATTCATTTGATTTGACAGTCAGGTATTGATTACATGCAGATGTTGATACAACCGCTGGGCTACTTAAATATATATCACACTAAACAGTTAAACATTATGATCGTCTGGACCTTTGCTTCAAGAAATATCCTCTAACTGGACCTCTTTAAATTTTAGTTGAACACCCAGCACTGGGCAGAACCAATGGGCACAACTAGTGGTAGTATTAAGTTTTTTAGTTGGTCTTCTGCCCTTTTTGACCACATTATTCAACAATACAAAGTTAGTTTCTCCACTATGAAAGCATTTCCCCTCATTATTTCAACCCTGTGCACGTTCACAGCTCCACTACCACACCTGCTCCCACCTTCAGCATCCAAACGTCCTATTTCTGTCTGCAGTGGGCTGCTGTGTTTTATTTCAGAGTACTGCGGCTAAAACTCTTATGTCTGCATATGACAGGATGCCTACTTGTGCTTTTCCTTCTTTGGCTGCTGCATGGCATCCACAGTGTCCTCGGTTCTCCAGTCATAGATATGAGGTGCAGCAGGAAGTAGAAGTTGGTGAAGCAGGGCCTGTGGTCCATGTGTGGAGGCCATGCAAAGGCAGACAAGCATAAGACCGATGAATGCATGGCTGAAAATTAACACCGCCTTGAATCTGGCACCTACAGTGGTCCACATCCTGACGCCGTTTCCTGCTGCCTCACTGGATGCAGGTGCATTCTTTACGCATTCTTCAGGTAAAAAGGAGGCAGCAGGTTCATGCCAGCGATGCTTCACGTTGCCTGTTCTGCGTCGCATTAGTCCAGGTGGTTCCTTGGGTTCGGTTTTCAGGGGCAGGTGTAACCGGTCGCCTTTGAGTCTCTATGCTGTCCTCTTAGTCCTCGCCAGTCCCTCTGGTAACCGGCCGTGCTGCGTTGTGTTTGCTTGGGACACATGGACCGACACATTTGCTATTCAACGGGGCCCTTTATTGCTGGTCACAGAGGAAAAAAACATAGAACAGATGGCCTCCAGTGAATGCTCAGCTCGCTCCTCTTTCCACTCGACACCGTGCAGGAAAGAGCGTGGAAGAGATGCGCAGGGTGATAATATACAAACTATTATACATAACTTGGACATACCTGGTCACAGAGGAAAAAAACATACAACAGATTGCCTCCAGTGAATGCTCAGCTCGCTCCTAAACAAAAGCACACAACAAGTTTACCCATAAAAGTAAAGTAGTCACAAATGGATGGAGCACTCACCTCTTTCCACTCGACTCCATGCAGGAAAGAGAGCGGAAGAGGTGCTCGACCCCTCTTTATACCCGGCTACCAACAAAGAAAAGCATGGCTCAGCTGTGAGCCCTAGTGGAGTGGAGGTTTCCCTGACCAGGCATGTGAATTAACTTGCACATGAACCAAAACGTTTTGTGTAATGATTACATCCCGGTTACATTTTGTGTAATTATTATATCCCGGTTACACAGGCATGGAGGTACAGCGTCCGACCCTTCGGCCTGTTGTTGTCACCTTGCATGTTCACAACGTGCATGGATGCTGCTTTTGAGCGTCTGCGTCAAGGGGGCATCCGGGTGTACTTTGGGCAACTGGCTGACATGCGCTCCATCAAAGAACCGGGCGTCACGCGTAATCGGTGCTGGTCCATTTAATTTCGCTGCAGTATCTGGGTCATGGTGAGTGTGTCCGATGCAGAGGAGGAGCGCAGTGCATCAGTGGATGAGTTTCACGCGGGTCACTGTCGGTGGCGCAGTGCCAGAGGTTCCTGGGTTTTACGGCTGCTGGCAATAACGTGCTTGAACTCAGCGGAGGACTGTGTGTTCTGGCATAATGTAGTCAACTAGTTCCGGGTTTGTTCATACAACAGTTTATACTGGGTGTATAAATATTTGATTTAGTTCCCGTTTGCCTTTAATTCAAATAATGAGCCTACAGACATCAGACTCTTTCTCCTACACTCTCTGCCTCCTACTACGCCACACGCACACCAAAAGGCAGCTGTGTTATCTAACACGTTCTGACAAGACCTTCTCCAGATGGTATTGGCAGCAGCAGCTTTATGAAAAGCTCCACAGGGAAGTAAGTGAAGACATTTTATAGTGGGAAAGAACTCTAATTATTGGTTGAATGCAAAGCTACAATCTGGGTCATGTGAGCGAGTCGGATCTCTCCCACACTGGACCCAGTTCAGCTGGTGAAGTTTCCCAGTCCTCAGTGGTTGAGTCACCGCTGCTCAAGACCAGATTAAACACAGCACAAACGTTAAAAAGAAATGAATAAACTTTAATAAACAGTTACATAAAGTGATTGCATGATTGTGCAGCATTAGGCAGAAACACAGGCTTCTACAAAAATATAAACCTGAGACAGATGAAAACTGATGCAGCTAGATCTCCTCACCAGAAACAATCAACCTCCCTGAGCATAACACTGACATTCAAGCATTAAAAAAAAAATCTTTAAAACATTAAAGATGGCACAGGCATTGTTTTAGTGCATTGATTCTGCATCTTATAAAAAAAAAACAAACATCACAGCTACTCTCAATGTTCACGGCACAAATGGCTGCGGGTATAAAACTCTACCGACTCAAAATCCCAATCATTCCTCAGACCCTGAGCAAAGCTGGGTCGCAAATCTGACCTGACAGTAAGAGGTAAAATGATCACTGTGTACATGGACGTACAGACAGAAACAGAGGACTGTGCCTTTACCTCTGGACATATTTATCTGAAATCATCGAACACGGAGACTCTCTCCCTCTCAGGCACAAACCTCACGGCTTGAAGAGAAGAGGCTTCATCTTGACGAAGGTAAAGTTGTAGACCTGTGGCAGACCTTGGTGGCTGATGTTGCTGAATTTATTCCATTCAAATGGCCAGAGTCCATCCTGAGTGGTCGGCCCGTTTATTGCCTCGGCGCAGAAGTCCCCAGCCATTTGGAAATCTGTCACCTGGATGAAGACCGAGACAGGAACGTGGGAAAATCTGAGCATCTCTGTGACCTCTGTTGAAACAAGACGACTATGTAGTAACAAGGAACTACCTTGGTGTCGTAGCAGCCTGCTGGCAGCGGACTCGTTGGCTTCAGGTCATCACGGCAGCAAATGGACTTGCACGGGTCGCCTTTGGAATATGGATCCTTCTTGTAGTCTGAAAACAAGCACAGAACATGTAACTGTAAATGGCTTCTGGAAAATGATGGTGACAGACTTAACAAGTGCAACTTTATTTACAATGTGGGCTCAGATTTATTTGACTGAAGCAAAGATTCAAGACTATCCGATGGGAGCTGCACAACTAGTGGGCGGTGCTCTCAAACCACAACGGGGTCAATGTGTTAAAGGTATTACTGTGCTTTTAGCTGTTTGATCAGTGTGACATCAGAGCTGCTTTCACAGTTGGGGAACAAAGCTGAGAAATCAAACTTATGGAAACATAAGAAATGCAGATTCCAGCTGATACCGGGAGCCAGCGAGTCGTATAAACTACCAAAGTGAGACGCAGCCACACACCATTGAACCTCATGATGTGCTTCAAGGAGTCCAGGTCCTTGACGCCACCCTGGTCACGGCGGAAGATCTTGGCTCTGGGACACAGATCATAGGAGAAGTCGTTTCCAAACTCCTTCCACATTTCTTTATAACCGCTCAGTGTGTAGATATTCTGGTGAAAGGGGACGTTGTAGGACGGCCAGTAGCCTGTGGTAAGCAGACGCATAACAAGAGATCAAATCTGCAAACATAATAGGAAACACAACAAAAGATGTGTTGTTACCTCTGCGCAGAGCCTGTGTCTGGTCGGAGTACTCCACCAGGCCGGGGATCTGCTCCACCACAGTCAGAGCGCCGTCGTCCACGCTGTGGCCCAGCTTCACTTTGCTCCTGTCCAGCACCATGTACTGGTTGTTGTAGGTCCCTACAACAGTGGAGGGTGGTGATGGAGGGTAGAGGAGAGGTGGTGAAAAAGTAACACAGCAGAAACACTGCATTATTATAGTGTCTGTACTCAATATGGCCAAGTACTTGTACTGAAGAGAGTGGTACTGGTACAACCCCAGTATTTACTCCTATCATACAGAATAAGCTGGAACCGGGCCAGGTGCTATACAAATGCAGCTGCTCTCACCAGAGTTGTACTTAGAGAAGGTTTTGGCCCAGTCCTCCCCGGTGCGTGCCAGACTGTGAGCCAGCCGGACCCTCTGCCACGCCAGCAGGCTGCTGGGCGTGATCTGGTCAAAGAGGGAGAAGTTGAAGACATTGTTGGTCGTCTGGGTCATCATCAAACCACTGCCCAACAGGTAGAAGTCATCCAGCGACACCAGGAAACCTGTAGGAGCCCAGAGAAGGAGCAGTGGCTCAGTAACTCCACTGATATCATCACTTCTGACAAAAAGTCAGGAAGCAACTTGCCATAAGGTTCTTCTGTGCTCTGGACTTTACTGGTTACGTGGAGTGACAGTAGCTGCGAAAAGATAAACCTTCACCGCTGTCTTGTAACCTCAGATCTCTGGGGCCGACTTACCAGGGTAGCTGCTGAAGGACAGTTTCCCAGTGGCAGCGTGGGGCTCCATGACACGGAAATCCCAGTATTTGTAGACCCGCATCGTGGCGGCATACGTGTACCAGCTGGAGTGTGCAAAGAGGAGGTTCTCGAAGCCAGGAAGCATCTGAAGAGCAGCACAGAAGTTTCCAAACAGCCACACCGTGTATGGTGAAGACGCTAGTCATTAGGGTGTGCTATGAAGGTATACAGGAAATGGAATGATGCTTTTTGATGGCACTGCAATTCACTGGTCTCTTTGCATGTAATAAAAAGATCTGATTAAGCTGAACCCTTCTCTCTCACAAGTTTTTCCACAACACTAAGGCCTGTTTCCCCAAATAAAGACATATTTACGGTAACAAGTCAAGTGTGTGGGAGAACTTTACACGGTGAATGAAAGTAACAGTTCTCATTCTGGTGTGGGTGTTAAAATGGTCACAGAGGAGAGATGTGCACTTTCCTAGATGACATTCTCCATATGCAAAGAAGCTTTAAAAGGAAAAAAAAACCAAAAGGTCTATCTTAGCACAAATGTAAATCACCTGATTACAGCTGCATATCTTTTCTTTAGTGCTGCTGTGTGCACTCCTTATGTGAAGGCCTTACACTCTGACCAGGGCACAGTTTGACCTCTGACCTTAATGAGCGCAGAGCAGTGTCCCATCCCAGGGAGGCTGAAGTTTCGGAGCAGGCGGCTGGAGTCGGGGACCAAGGCTGGGATCAGATCCAGCAGGTCTCCCACTGCGCTCAGGAACTGGATGGCAAACAGGGGCAGCGGCTACGGGAAGGACACCAGATAAACAGCTGTTAGTCTGAACATGAAAGTGAAGAGTGAGACAGACACCATCCAAAAATAAGTCTTCTGCAAAACTGATAAACTCATGAACTGAGGAAGAAAAATGATTCCAAATGAATGAAACCATGAACTAATTTCACACTTTTCATACCAAGTGTGCACAATTCAAGCTGCAGTTTGACTTTGTGTCCCTACAACAGTCTCTATCTGACATTAAACTGGTGCTAAAAGCAAATAAATCTGATAAATATAGGGCCTACTACTCACAGAGCATACACCACTGACAGTCTGTAGCTAATATTGGAAATTTTACTTAGAATAATATAATAAAACTGGCACCAGATGAAACCAGATGACTCCTCTATAGCACTCTGACGACGGCTCTGTGCTGAAACACATTGGCCTTTGGTCTTTACATTAAAGTTGCTCTAAACACTGCAGGTGTTGCTGGACTTTTTGTTTTCCAGTTTGCGTTTCCCTTGTTGTGCACCTTGACAGTGGGTGAAGCTGTGCCAGATTAAACTGGATCATAAACAAACCTTTAAAAATATGCAGCATCTGCTTTCATATCTGCAAAAGTGATGCATGCTCACAGGTTTGGAGGTTCCTCATTTCAAATCAGAACTCGGTGGAGGCACATCTGTTTTATCTATGTACATGTCTGAAATCAAATTTAGCAGTTATTTATTTTTTATTTCCCCACAGTTTAATGAACTTCTTCTTATTGTTCTTGTGGGACATTTGTGCACAAGCACCTTCTTTGCATGTACCAGACAACAGTCACTCCATCAGCCTGTATTTTAAACACAGGTAAAAATGCTGATCTAAGGAAGTCGTACCTTGCTCCCCTGTCGCTTGGCCCAGTCGGCCACTCCAGCCTGCAGTCCGTCCATCTGGGCCATGATGAAGCCTGCGTGTCTCCACAGAGGATCCGAGCTCTTGTTCAGTTTCACCTGCTCTCTGACCCATGAATCCTGCTTCCTACAAACAGTGAGTCACTGGTTACTGTACTCATTAATCAGTATAGTGATTTACTGTAAAACAGCCAAAACAGTGAGCTCATAATGAAAAGCTCAGCAGATACAGTTAATAAACTGACTGAGGAATCATACGTGAAATACGACTGACTTAAAAGCTTTAAATCCAAAGTAATCGATCCATCACAAACAGATTAAGATGTCCTCTTTCTGCTGAATTTTACAGTACGACCATCGTCATGACTGAACTAAACCAAGCTGTGGTCTGATCAAGAGCAGCCAAACACCATCACAGACACAAGTGGCATGATCGGGGAGACGTGCTGGGTGTAGCCTGAGCTAAACATCTGAGAAGGTGATGTGAAAGTTATTGACTCTGGCTGAACTGTGTGTGACTGCACTGCTGCTGCTGCTGCGGTGGTGGTTTTAGTTTTTACAAGAAAAAGAGAAGAGACTCACGCCATGAAACTCTGAACCAGGTCGAGGATCTTTGGACTGGAGATGAGCTGTGGATACATGTTGGTGTAGTGGTCCATAATCTGCCTGGGGGGAGAGTTAGTGTGAAAGCTGCATGAATGGATTCAGAACAACAAAAACACAGTATATGGATTAGGATTTGATTAGTCGGATGGTTTTCACAGCCTTATGAAACTGTACTGTCAGTCTTTACTTAGTTGTTACAGATGATTGAAGCTTTTCTTATCTTTCTCATGTGACAGCAGGTCATCATCTGACTCGTCTATGGACTACAGTGGTCACTGTTCAGTGTTGTGGAAATCAATAAAGAGGCTTTCAAGTGATCGTTTGTGGGGTTTGTTAAGCAAATCAGACAATAGTACAAGAGCAATACCAGTATCTTGATCAAGAGGTCACACACTCAGTGCAAAGAGTCAGCGAGTGACAAAGGAGAGAAGTAACAGTCAGGTTGTGTGCAACACTGATCGGCCATCACCCCGCTCGCTGGAACCAATCGCAAATGTGTCTTAGCTATGTGGCCATCATAGGTAGCTTTCCAAAGTTAGGCGGCTGGGCCCAGTTGGGCTGTGTACGCAACAGGCTACATGTGGCAGAAGAGACTGTGTGTGTATATGCAGGGACTGAATCTGTGTGGGGGGTCTGGAAGGCACGTGAACTGTCTGGGAGAATAGTGAAACACAAGGTTAAACAGTACAAATACACAGATAACATGTGTTACATTCAACATACTGACCAACCAGTTTGATTACCGATGTTTGAGGGACGTGACTGGACAGACACAAAACGTCTTGTGAAATGAACTTACCGGGCAGTGAGGAAGCCCTCCAGGTAGCCGGCCAGGAAGAAGGTCATCTCGTCAGTCTCGGGGGTCTTTCCGTAGCCGGCTCGGATCTCAAGCACGCTCCAGCCTGTACTGGACAGGGTGTCATTCAGATACCCGTATGCATCGCCCTCCACCTCCAGAACCCCCTCCTTCAGCTGGACGACCTTCTGCTGGGCGTCCCAGTAAACCGTGGCTGCTGTCATGTCTGGGAGGAACCCACCACAGAAACAAAACTAAATGGCTTTAAATGAACTGCTACACAACAGTCAGGCAGACTGCCTGTTGTAAAGGACAGTGAAGTTAGTTATGGCACTGACTCCCAGAAAAACAACTGGACCCCCTCTGTGCAGTAAATCTAACAGACTAACACAGTAAGTGCTTTTTAAGCTGATCCTGGCACATACCAGCCGTACTGAGAGTACTGGTGCAGGTCCACCAAACACTGTGGTTTCAATGTTTTTACTGGCTGACTGACAGATGATGGTCACAAGACAGGAGGAGGTGAAATCTCATCTCATAGCTCTTCTTTCTTTTATTGATGTTTCTTAATCGTCTTATATTAGATTCACGGATATAAACGAAAGTGAAAACATTTCTGTGAGAGGAGCCATCGGGAGTTTGGGGATTACCCCATGAACAACAAATCCGACTCAAACTCTTCAGCACATCATAAATCACAACAACTGATAGAGAGTAAGCACATATTTATATAAAACAGTATGCACGCTCACAACCAATCACCGCTTGCTAAATCCTGGTAAATAAGGGCCACTAGATCCATAAAATTGCGGTTAACTCCACATATAATCGACCTACTTACTGTCTGCTGAGGCGAAGGTGGCAACCACACTGAACCAAAGTAAGACATACAGCCTCTTTACTAAAAGCATGGCTGTGTAAAAACAGTTAAAAGCTAAAACTAGTGCAGAACAGAGACACGGATCTGTCAGAAGTGACTCAGGCGAAGAGGAAACCAGTTGTTATGTGGCGAAGGGAAAGCCCGAGGCTACAGGAGCGCTTCCTGATTGGCTGCGCACCGGTGGAAAGGGAACAATGTGCGGTGGCACATGCGGCCTTTGGGAGCAAACAGGGCGGTACTGCTACAACATGTAGCCAGGCGTAACGTAAAATAATTTCAGCACACGTTAGGGTCCAATGGAAGCAAAACACAGCCACCCCAGATGGGACTCGAACCCACAATCCCTGGCTTAGGAGGCCAGTGCCTTATCCATTAGGCCACTGGGGCCTTACAGACGAGAAGCCTTATCACGTGACATTTTGAAGCTATACAAGTGAAAACATTATATGACAACGTCTAGCATGGCTTTATTTTCATATAATTTAACTTTAATTAAGTTATCAGGCAGGATATTTAACAAAACAATGTAAAATCTTATTAAAAAGGGTCAAATTGTTCGTGTAACATTAAGGTAAACTTAAAAAATGTAATTAAAAAATGTCCCTCGTAGGCCACACATTGGTTTTTTTTAAATTAATAGTACAAAATAACCGCTACTTAGGTCACTGGAAGGTTCATATAGTTAACACACTTCCAATTAACTCGACTAATTTCAGCTAATATGCTGCAGTTGTTTATGAACCAGCGTGTGTACGTGAAAAATAACAGCACACCCAGTAGGTCCCTCTTCTACATCGCAGTTATTCCAAAACAAACAAAAAAACTTTTTTAAATTTAACACAGGACCTGTAGTGCACTCACTGACTGCACAAGTGTGATCTGATGTGATGCTGCCCCCTAGTGGCGGCATCAAGCAAATCCCGGTAGAAAACCATGAAATCCACAAAATGATGGGACACACAAGAATCATTACATTCATTTTAGTACAGAATCAGTCTCTCATTAAAACATCCAAATACATTAACATATAAATAAAGTGGGAATGACGAGAAAATCACACCACAGCCTTTCTCTTTGTGTTTACTTATTTACATGTAGTGTTTGCATTTTTCAGTCCATCTCCGCAGCAAAGGAAAACTGTGTGAAGCTCCTGATCAGCAACAGGCTGGAAAACAGGGAAGTGAGCTACGTGGGCCAGCGTTATAAGTTACAAGAAAATAACACATTTTAACTTGGAGCATTCAGTGATGAGTAGAGAAAACAGACTGAAATGACCTCAGCTAAAAAAAACACTTTGGTGTTAAAGCGTCACACAGCTGGACACTGTGGTAAATACAGGTTTTCCCTTATTAAACAACTAAGAAGGAAAACAGCCAGCGGACAGAGGTGTGTCACAGCTGCAGTCACTATCTTGCTTCAGGTTTGTGTCTTCATCCATTAGGTTCCAGTTTTTTGTTGGGATCAGGAGAAAAGTTCATTGGTGACATAAAGGAACGTTTTAGGAAGCCGAACAAATCACTGCCCAAAATGCAACAGGTTTTCTGGCCAGGAAAATAAAATAAGAATAGCTTTAATTAATTCACAATATGCACATTAAAACAGACCAATCATTAAACTAAGAGCTAAGAAGGCACAAGTCATACGCACGTAGGTCCCACGCTTCGGCACTCAGGTTAAAATAAACTCATCCTCTGTTACGAGTTGTGAAGTGGTTTTTGGTAAAACGATACAATAAAATAATCACAAAGCAGTTGATTCTAAAGTAAAGAAAACTTCACCAATAGACCAACAAACAGCAGCTGCTCCCAGTAGGTTTCACCACAGTGACAACAGTGTTCACCTCCACTCTCACTGTCTCTCATTCGTCATCGACCAGCTTCTCAGCTCCGTTCTCTGCCTGTCGGCCTGTGCTGCTTCCTCCTCCCTCCTCCTCCTCCTCCTCCTCCCCCCCCTCTTCAGTGTAGGAGAACGACTGGCTGCTGTAGTTGATCATGGTGCGGGACAGGTCCACCTCGATGGGGAAGACGTCCGCCTCCTTCAGAACGCTGTAGCACTCGTCGTAGTATCGGGACATGCCGGAGACGAAGCGCTGCAGCTGGAAAACAATGTCCTGGACTGCAGATGAAGAAGAGGGAATAAAAGAGTGGGTGCTGATGTTAATAAATGAAGGCGAGCTGGGCACTGAAAAACCAAAAAGTTAACGAGAAGATGAGGGTCACAGATGCACAGAAGTGATTTTGTCAGTGTTTCTGCTCCATATCTTTATTTCTCTCTGTCTGTGCTTTTTGCTGAGAAAATCCTCATAATGTCTTACAAATTTCCAGTTACAATCAAAACATCATGACCTCTAATGGTGTGTCAATATGAAAATGTCACACTATGACTGTCTTGGCAAAGATTAGGTCTGTATATGACATTATCTCAATTATCACTGATACAAGGTGAAAATCTAACACCGTTAAAATAAACTTTACATAGAAACTATATTGTACTTGGTGACCTGTCTCTCATTTGTGAATCTCAGCTTCACCACTAGTGTCCTGTTTTAAATATCAGTTGGAAATGTGAGCAAAAACCTGATTTATTGAGTTTAGATCTATAACCTCACACATCCCAGCACAGACGGACATTTGATCAAACAACATGTGGGGAATGGATGAGAGACACTGTCCCATTCATGCCAGGTGGAGACGCACCAGACGTACGGTTCCAGTTTACACCTGACAGAACGAGTTAGTGGAGCAAACAGCTGAGAACAAACAAACCGTGTTTCTGATCCAGCAGCTCTATCTTCTCCAGAACGTCCTTCCTCATTTTGGCGAAGCGTGCACGCGCCTCCTGCCGACACCGCAGCACCAGACGATACTCGTAGTTACCGGTGCTGACGCGATACAGAGGCTCTCCCATGGCCTGCAGGAAGAAGCACATTACTGTCTGCACACACAGCTGCTGGGCTCAGTCAGGGTTCTGCAGCTCTGTCAGTTTAATGGTATCAGCTCTAAAATATACCTGGTTCATCACATGGTAACTGTCAGTAACATCCAGCGTCTGCACAGTGAAAGTCGCCATGGACACATGACAGGAAATACACAGGGATTTGTGCTTTGAGCCTGAACCGTCACACTTCACACAACTTTGATTTTTACAGCTGAAATCTGGGAGAGCTGAAGAACAATGTGCTCAACCAACGACACATGGGGGCAGCTGTGGAGTGCACAACCACAGTCTACGTCCAGAGCACAAAAAAAAAAGCCTCATGCACCTAAAACTATCAGACAATGTTTCCTTTTTTCATCCAATACAGAAATTTTATTATGTAGTTTTATTCCATCTACAGCAGCTGGAGACTGTGTTTTTAGAATTTAACAACTGATCCACATTAATATTTGTTTACTTGTAAAATCTGTGTGATTTATATAGACAGAGTTTTGTGAATGTATGTAGAGTTTTGTTTTTGGTGGTTAAACTTATTGGACTGAACGCTGTCCTGAGCCCTGTGAGGCTTCAGAGGCAGCTCTGATTTCACCTGTTGGCCACGAGCTGACGGACACTCTGTGCTGCTGAGAAGTCAAATGGACTCAAACATGGAACTGAAGAAGGCAGAGGTGTAACATCTGTGCTGATGTGCGACAGCCTGAACTAACCAACAGGAAACGTCAGTGATTTGAATGTGTGAACCTTCTGTTCTGTGCTTTGGATGACAACTGAAATCTGGACTCATCTGAACACGACTGAGCAGTTTGAACAGGTCCGATACGGTCAGTGTTTAAAAAGAAATGATACTTTCAAATGCTTTTCTTTGTGCTTAAGCTTTGAAAAAAAAGCAGATGTCCAAGTACTTTTTCTTTTGCTCAGTAACTTATCACTTCAGGAGACTAATCTGATGTGCTGCTAGAGAAGAAGAGGTAAAAGCAACAGTCTTCTGTTGGCAGCCTGTAAGTCTCTCTGTTACACTGCTGTAACTCCTCATAGTAGAATTCTAACGGCTACTCACAATACTGCTGTATTCTTCATCATCCATTTCCTTCACCTTCAGGCAGTACGACTGAAACACACAAAGAACCGTGTACTGTTAATCAGCTGACTGATGGCGAACCTGAGGTGAAACAGGACAACAGGAGGCCGCGGCCGTACCAGGTATTCGAACTTCACATCCAGGTACTTGCGTATGGTGAGCTTCGTGTCTGGAATGGCCTTGTGAAGGTACGTGTTCAGGTCATGGAGCATCTGCACAGCGAGATCAGAGATGCCTTAACAGGTTTGATCAAATATAACGGAACCAACAAGGTAATGGGAGCGCACTACAAGTACATGTTAAATTAGGTAAAAGGAAAAAACATTGAACAGTGAACATTTAAAGTCCCTTGCATTTTCTTTATCTCGTTTCCTTCGTTTGTTGCAGATCTTGACTTAAAACTCGTTTTTTTATTTCAGACTGTATGAAAGCAAAGGCAGATCAGTGCATCAATATAAAAGGTATTAAATGCAAGAAAATATTTTGATTAACTTTCTCACTATTCCCACATCAACCATGACACCGACATCATCCTACATAATCAACATCTCTTATACAAACACCATTTGAATGCACTTTCTCTACGTTGCCAAAGTCACATGGAGACAGATTAGTAGAAATATGCTGAACATAAACACCCACGTTTTTGTCTTTGTGCACTTTCAGTGTGATAAATACTCCAATCTGAATCTGAACTCACAGGTTTGATGGTCTTCAGTAGCTTAATGCCGTACTTCTCAATGCTGCGATGAGCATCAGCGAACTTCACAAAGGCCTCGCTGGCGGCAGCCTGAGGCTCTCGCACACCGATGACAGAGAAGACATCTCCAAACGCTGAAACAGCACAAACACAGCCAGATACATTAGACACTGAAATACATTCAGATCCATTAAATCAGCTTTTTCTTTTTAAAAATTCCATGTCAAAGGTAAAAAGGTGCCATTTAGTAAAAATGTAGTTCTATCAGTTCTGACTGTGATCAGAGTACCAGACCTCTGTGAGTCTGCGACAGCTCAAAGAAGGCTCGCAGCAGCATCTTCGTGTGCTCCATCAGTCCTACGAGCAAACACACGAGTGGTGAGACAGAAACAGGTCGCCCTCCACATGGCCTCGCCTTAACACAGCCACTTCAGTCTGATTAACTGTTACCAAATCAAAAACATCACTACACATAAACCACTGGGCCAACCTTCTGACAGAATACATCACATTAGAGAAAATGGAGTTTACTCACAAGAATAGTTTATGAGCTTTTTATGACACATGGAACCCATTTTTAACATATTTCAACTTGAATCAAACACCTGGGGCTGAGGCCACGCACATTCCC
>NW_018128363.1:325756-326509 GCF_001952655.1 Monopterus albus
TTCCTGTTTTATAAAACTCTCCACATATTTCCTTGGGTGTTGGATGTAGGTGATGAAACCATCAAAGTCTTCTTTCTCTGCCAGTGACTTCAACACATGTTTCTCCAAGTCCATCCTGTTCCCATTGAATGCTGGGACACTGCACCTCATCTGTCCAGCCAGATCAATGGCCGTCTGGTTACAAACAGCCTCAGCAGCTGAAACCTTCAGTTTGTCACAGATCAGTTCTCCAAGCACAACAGCAGATGAGTTTCCTCTGCAGAAGCTTCTGAAGACGGTGTAATATTGTGTTTTCTTGCTTTCTAAATAAGCATATGCATAATAGTTCATCTTGTATTTCTTGTGGGACTCTGAAAGCCAACTCTCTGCTTTGTCAAACACATACAGTATGAGATCAACTGTAAACTCCTTCTTCAGAACATATTTCCTCTTTGACTCAAATTCTGTCACTTGTTCTTTTATGTTGTTGGCCACTTCTTGTAAATACGCTGCTCTGTAGCCTCTTGTAGCTACAGGTTTGCTCTTAATTGCATCAAGGGACTGTTGTTCAACTTCGTCAATCAGGGATCTGATCAGTTGTTGGTCTTCATAGAGCCATAAACTTCTTGATGTATGTAATTTGTTTTCTTGTGATGACCCATATCCAAGTTTATTTTTGACACACTCCCATGGAGCTGTAACGAAATGGCTTAATTGCCATTTTGACTTCTTCTTTTCGTTTTTTTTAACTTCTAATTGTTGGCTTGTGTCACA
>NW_018128364.1:0-1048 GCF_001952655.1 Monopterus albus
GTGGACACACAGACAGACCCGGCGCCAAACCAAATTAACCCTCCTGCTACCCCCGGGTTTCGGACGGGGGGCGTTTTAAAATCGGGCCCCCGGCCTGCCTCTTCCCCCAACGAGGTTGCCTGCCTCTTCCCCCCAACGAGGATGCCTGGCTTCCTCTGCGGGTTAACACAGGATAAAGGAACATGGCGTACGCACTTCTTTTTGTGTTTGTGGTTATGCTCTGCGTGAGTGAGGCGGAAGGCGGTAACATCCGCACTGCGCCAATCGTGACATACCGGTTAATCATCGTGCCACCAGGTATGTAAGAGCCCTACGCCGCAGCGGGAATAGTTTTGGTTGGTTTTTAACCTACATTCTCTACTCGACAGACCTACACAACATCACAGCCGCACCTGGAGACGAAGTGACATTGCCGTGCCACGTTATCATCAATAAGTTCCTGGCGCCTCTTGTTGCTGTATGGTGGATCGGACCCAGCGGGTCAGCATGGGTCTTTTCGTTTCAGAATGGGCGACTTGAACCTCGCGCACCGGGGTTTCAGGATCGTCGGGTGGAGTTCATTGACAGTAAAACCGAGAACATGAGGAATGCATCTTTGGTTCTGAAAAATGTGGCACAAGATGACAGTGGGACATATAAATGTTACAGAGTCCGTGAGGACAGTAACGAAAGACTTCTTGACAGCACTATTCACTTAAGTGTTGACGCAAGTAGACGCGAATCCGGCTCCGGCAGGCCGGTAGCGTCCATGGCGATGATTGTTTTGTTATTGTTACTAGTGTAAGTAACTCATCTCGTTTTTATATTTTGTAAATGTCTTGTTTGGGTGTGTATGTATAATAAAAAATAAGAACAACTGTTTCGGGGTAGCAAGTTTTATTCCACAAACCATACCAAACAGACTACAGACACAACAGCGAAGAGAAATGACATTTTTATTTCCTTTGATACATAAGCATGTAAGCGACCGGGCGGCTTAAGTCCGATCCGTCTGAGCCGTAGGTCGTCTTCACGTGCTCCCAGGCGCCGGGAATAACGAGAGAGTAGT
>NW_018128364.1:1118-10374 GCF_001952655.1 Monopterus albus
GCCAATCCCGCGTACAGCTCGTAGTGATACAGAGGACCCGCACCCGCGCCAGCGTCATCAATCTCTTTCACCAGCGGTTTCAGATCCAGAGTCTCAGGGAAAGCGAAGCCCTTCTCGATCTTCGCGAGACGATCAGCCGCCGTCAACCGGATCCGGGCAATCTTCACACACACGACCGGGGGTAGAGACAGAACGTGGCTCGTTATTACGACCCGGGTTCTTGCGCGACACGTGTCACAGTAACACTCGCACACGTTGTAATCCGAGCCCCCGCGCCTCAGCACGTACTCTTGCAGCTCGCGGGGAAGCGCGCGGTTTTCCAGAGACACAAGGATCGTGTTGGATTTGGAGCGCCCCGAACTGAGAACAGCGTTGCAACTGAGGCAGCGCACGCTATCCTCTTTCTCGACGCGCCACAGTTTCCCGATGTCTCTGTCGGGACCGCAGCCGTCCGCCAGAGCGTTCACGATACACCCGAAGACCGCTTCGGCGTCTTCCTGAACCCAGAAAGACGTTCCTCTGTAAACACTCATCGAGTCCACAAGGCGACTCGGGTCGCAAGGCCACGCGCTCTCGGCGCTCTCGGCGCTCATGTCGCGAAAGAGGTTCTTGAGCGCAACGGGCACCGCATTCGGTGTGTCCGCGGCGTCGAACTCGAGTTCACGCATGAGGCCGGGTAGCTCGCGCGTCCCGTACAAGCACTGGACAACGCTGTTGACGCTACAAATGATCCCATGGTAATTAATTAAACCTCGCATCGCGGCCGTCGCGGATCACAGCAGATCACAGCACTCGGGAATCGAAACAGTGAAGAGATCGCTATGCCGTGTCAGTTTTTTTCCGAAGACCGGAATCCGACCGCGCCGAATCGGAGTCCGACCGCGAGGGCTTAGAGTCCGACCGCGAGGGCTTAGAGTCCGACCGCCTCGGTTGACCGATCTCCGCGAAAGCCTAAAGATTAGTCCGACCGCCTCGGTTGCCCGATCTCCGCGAAAGTCTAACTATTATAATAGTCAGTCCACAGCTCAACCACGATTAAAAAAAAACGAAAACCATGGCCAAGGCTAACGGATACGTTATCTTGAGATGTCGCACGCCGTGCCTCGTCGTCCCTGAGGCCGATGAGATTATAGTGAAGGCGACATCTTCTCTTTGGCGATTCCAGCCTTGGCGCAGCGGCGACGGAGACGCGTCAAAATGCTATGTCAGCGACAAAGAAGTAACGAAGTTTGAATTGTTCCCCGCGCTCCTAGAAGCGAGAGCGAAAGGACATGTGAGCAACGGACCCGCGGACGTGATGGCGATGCTGGACGAACAATGGAAGGTAGTTCAACCGATGTGCTCACGGATGTCCATGCGAGATGTAATACGTGCGGTCGCCGGAAGTCTTCTGGGCATGAAGAAAGGCCTGCGTGTGAACGAAATGACCGAAGATGAAAATATGATCTTTCCTGCACTCTTCGCCCTCAGAGCAGGCCGAAGGGGATGTATCAAAAACAACCCCTTCGCCGAATATTACCAGCCACAAGGCTTCGCTTATCTCACGGATGAAGCCGCGCGGTGGTGTCTGCGCTCGTTCGAATGGAGCGTCACGTTAAGTTTGAAGATGTCCAAGCTAAAAAGCGAAGATTATGAACGGTGTGCCGAATGGCCTTATGTGGACATAGCGTTCACAGAAGACGGAGGACATTTACCTCTCCTAACGAGAGGATCCGCCGAGATGATTGTATGGTGGATGCCTTCTAATGAAGAAACATACGTCCGCCGACGCGGACGAATGCCTTCTAATAAAACATACGTCCGCGTCCGCGGACGAGGGCTGCCGGCAAGGACTGCAGAGCTAACCGATTACGTATTGGAGAACGTGTCGGGGATCTTGGGGCGTCAAACTGACGGCATCGCAGTCCGCCGAGCGTACCGCCGAAGTAGAATACGGGCTGGGTACAAGCGTGTATGCCCGATACGGCTCGATCTACACGGGGAATCATAACCCGTGCACAATTTGCAAGATCCCACCAGCTGTCACTGCTTTGGTGTACAAGGTAGAACCTGTGAAGTAGCTTGCAGAATGAAGGATGACAAACTAAAGAAATGTCTGTTTTTTTGTGGTGTTGTTATGAATATTATGATATGTTTTTAATTGGTTTTTTGTTGTTATAAACATAATGTTTTTATTTTGACAAAATGTAAGTATGGGGTATGATATGGAATATTCGCAAAAATAAAAACTGTATTGCTTGCAAACAAATCTGTAGTGTGATTGAGTCAATGGAGAACCCCGGCCTGCTTTATAGGAGGAGTCGAAACGGAATCCGACCGACGAGTCTGACCGCGAGGCAGATGTGACCGCCTCATGAGTCAGAGCGAAAGAGAATCCAACCGCGCTTTAATGAGTCCGACCGCGAGTCAGACCGAAATCGACCCGCTTCATGAATCCGACCGCGTAGAAAGAAAGTCCGACCGCTTAATCTCGTGATGTCGAAACCGCGTCTCGAGACAAACCCGATCTCTTAAAGAGCGATGGACTCAGAGCCGTCCGTTGTCTTCCCAATTTCGGATACCTCTGCCGCGCAAGAGAGAAAATGAGCCTGCGCCTGATCGTCATGCTTGCTGCCGCAACCGCGAGCCTGAGCCTGTGCTGTGTTGTGCCGCAGCACAACAAATCGTGCCCTGGATTATTCACGCGGCCCAAGGTAGAAGTACCTGACCTCGGGACCATGGAGGATATAAAAACCTCGGCAAAACTGATTAACAACACCGAACGTATGTATCTTGTTTTGTCATTGTATTCTGTGTTATCTGATTGCTGATGTTATTTTATAAAGGTGCACGCCAGTAACCTCAAACTTACTGTTTCTAGTGCTCAGACGGGTGAACGAGCTACACAACGACATTAAAAGGAAATTTGGGAAAAACCAAGGCTCAACTCTCTCCGTCGCGACAGCGACATACGTAATGTGTATGGCGGCGTATATGTTATCCTGAATGTGTGCTTGTGCGCTGTGTTATGTTGCTGCATAAACACAAAGTAACCACCTATATTGTTATGTAATCATGTAATGCTTCCAGAACAATGACAATTGTTGTTGTTATGAAATGCTTCCTGCGCAATGAACGCAACACAGATTTTAAAACTTTTCCTGAAATATACTATGAGGATTTCTATGTGCTGAGAACAGCAATGAAATAAAAAACCAAGCAATACAATCTGTGTCGTGTAAATGGTTTTATTGTGACACTCTTTTATTGCAAATGAAATACTTCATGATACACCGGAGGCGATGACCTCTCGACTTTAGAGGCTTGACACCGCTCCAACACCACGACCTTCTCCTCGTCAGTCATACAGGCGAGCCCTCTCCACTCGGCGTCCTCAAACAGCTCCAGAGCGGGGAGCCTCCAGATTGCGCGAAATTCTCTTAACCGGCTCGCATCTCATGAGTTTGGGCATCAGCTTTTCTCTGTTGCGCGTCACAATATCATCTCCCACAAGGTCCCCAGGGTCCGGGGCCAGCTCCGTGATCATTTGTAGCGTGGAAGGGGGAGGTAAGAACGTCACTTTGCTTTCCATAGCGTCCGCGATCACGGCCCCTAAGCTCCACATATCAATCGCGCACGTGTAGTCCGAGCGTGCTGCGAAAATCTCCGGGGCTCTGTACGGTTCGGTGACCACGTTCAAGCTCATCCGCTTAGACACTTGCCGCGCTAACCCGAAGTCGGCCACTTTCACGGTGAGATCTTCCGCGAGCAGCAGGTTGTTAGGCGCGATGTCTCTGTGTACGAGGTTGAGCCTGTGTACGTAGGCCAACGCGTTAGCCGTCTGCCTGGAGAAACTAGCCACAAAGCTCAGCGGGACCCCCGCGGAGGTATAAATCGCACAACTCAGCGTGAAAGGTAGACAAGGCATGAGCATAGCCATGCGATCCTCGTCGGACACGAAACAATCAAGCAGTTGGATAATATTAGGATGACCCCGTAAGGCCGCGAGGCACGAAAGTTCTCTCACGGTGGAGTCGTCCACTTTGCACGCGTGACATTTTAGAGCAAACTCCTCTTGGGTCCGCAGAGACTTTACCCTGTAAACTACACCGAAGGATCCCGTTCCGATAACGGGACGCGAGGGATCTTTCACATATCCTTCCATTGTGATATCACGGTAGGACTGACCGTAAATCGCACACTAGTTAGAGGAGTAGCAGCGAGCGCGTAGTCCGACCGCTATGAGTGCCGTCGATCTCCGACCGCTACGATCGCGGTTCAGAGAAATCCGACCGCGTCGCCCCGACTCTCCGACCGCCGCGACAACGAAGGGCAGAGAGCGTAATCCGACCGCGTCGCCGAACGGTGAGCCGGCATTACTCGCGACAAGGAAGGGAAGCCAATCGCGGAAAAGCAGCTTGCCCGTCTATCCACAGAGTTAACCAAGAGAGCGCGCGCGTCGATACAATGTCTCGGTCTCGGCGATTATGCGAAAACGGAATGGTGCAACGCATCAAAGAAATTCTGCGCGAGCTACGAGAATACAGCGAGGCGCCTCCGCCTCCCCGGCATACCGTGGTCCTCGCGTGTCAAGGATGGACGGTGCCGTACGATCGCAGAATATACGACGTGCTCAGCGTCCTGAAAGGATTCGGTGTAATAGCGTCAAAATCATCAGGACCAACCCGGGGCCCGGGACTGTGGACATATGCTCGTGCGGCGTATGAGTTTGTGCGCTCAAAACCGGGTGAATTCGATAGTGACACTTTTGCGCGAGAGTGTTCAATGTCGCGGCGAAGAAGCTACGATATACTGGGTGCGTTACTTGGACTCGGACATATCGAAAAGGTAACGAGGCGCGGGGCCCGCGGGACGTACACAACCGAGTGCACACTAAGCCCCGACGCCCGATACTGGAAGGAATACTTAGACGACATCTGGAGAGAAGGGACACCTAGATTGAGCGCCATGAACGTAACGCTTTCGAGCGATCATCAGCGCTTAGAACTCCGACGGACGATGGGACTCGGACTCGGACTCCGCGCGGAGTACGAGGAGGAAAAGGTCGAAAAGAAGGGGGATGACTCTGAGGACGCGAACGCGAACGACAATCGAGCGAATTGGTTTAAAGAGGAATCTATCTCGCTCGATTCGGAGTGGGGACAAGATTGGGATTGGGAGCAGGGCTGGGATGACATATTGCTTGAAAAAACTAAGGGCAACGCGGATCGTCCTACGGCACCCGCGCCCGCAACAAAGGGGACTTATGACTTACAGGAACTATTGAATCCGGAGGGTTGGGACTGGATGGATGAACCGAATGAAGCCTATGCCTCTGCCTCAGTAGTGTTCACCTCCGAGACTGAAAGCTGGCTGTGTGATTACACGGAAGCAGAGAAAGCTCGCGAAGAGCTATCGTTATGGCATTGGGATTGAATTGTTGTGTTATGACTTTGACTTACAACACTATTTTGAAATAAAAGAGACAGAATAAGAAAAGTGTGTCTAGCGTTTTATTTGCGTGTTTAAATCAGTTCACAACAGGCCAATTCAAATATCAGTCTCAGTCTTCGGACCCGCGTCGGGCTCGTCGTCCTCAGGTGTCCAGCTGCTGATCACCACCATCTCTGATAGGTCTTCGAGGTCGTCGTCGCTGATCTCGCTGAGCAAAAGATCATCACGCTCTGCATGTTCTGTAGCCGAGGTGCGGCTGGGCTGATCGCTACACTCGCGTAGCGACTCTTGCTCTTTGCCTCCACTGTTTTCCCTCTGCCGCCCGAGATCGAATCCGCGACGACGTCGACGTCGATGCCGCCGTTGATGCCGCCGGATGATGATACCGTGGAGATTGTTTTGTCTTTTCGAGATCGAATCCGCCACGTTGAAGTCGCCGGATGATCCCGCGGAGATCACTTTGTCTTTTCTTAGCGGTCCGAAAGATGCGCTTAAATTTCTCTGTAAGCTGAAACTCCGCCTCGGAAACGTCGATCACACTAATGGAGTAGACCCCAACGTGGCAATCGCAGAATTTCAAAGTGTCTATGTCTCCAACGAACGAGGCGCGTAGGCGTCTGCCGAATCGCCAAGCGTTATCCAACTTCTCCCGACAGTACTCTGCGTGCCTGCGCGTCCGCAGGGTGACCAGTCCGTACCGCGACACGTGCCCGTTCAGACCTAAGGTGATCAGGATCCTGCACTCTGCCACGTGCGCGTATGTCTCGCAAATGTGTCTGAGATGCCACGCCGTGACATCTCGGGGTATACCGAAAACGGCCACGGTTCTCGATAGCCCGATCAAATCGCACTCCAACGAAGCCATGCCCGATCAGTCTGAACGCTTTGTCGAAAGTAAACCCAACTGCTTCGGTTAGTATAGAGTCCGACAGCACTAAAAGAAATCCGACC
Source organism: Monopterus albus (assembly GCF_001952655.1). Taxonomy (NCBI): domain Eukaryota; kingdom Metazoa; phylum Chordata; class Actinopteri; order Synbranchiformes; family Synbranchidae; genus Monopterus; species Monopterus albus. The sequence continues at coordinate 7,503 of NW_018128364.1, forward strand.
GCCTGAACGAGCTATAGAGTCCGACCGCGCGCGAGATGGATGGAGGCGCGCGAAGCAATTGTAATATATACTACAAGCTACAAACGCGAGTTGCGTGGTTGTAAAAACAACATCGGACATGTCGAAAGAAACAAAAACGTACAGCGAATCTTCTCCGACCGAGGAAACCATGACGCTGCGTTCAGGGCGCGTTGTCAGCAAACCGATGGCCGCGAATCCCTCGTGGGCGCCCGTGGAGTTCAGGTGCAGAGTCGAAGAGAGAAAACCGATCTTCATAGAGCCTACCGTAGCTAAGGCTAAAGCAACCAGCGCTAAGATTGATGAGAGCGATGCTGATCTTGTCGAAGAAGAAAGCAGCGATGATAATGATGATGATGATGATGATGATGATGATGATGATGATGATGATGATGATGATGATGATGATGAAGAAGAAAGCTTTATCGCCTTTAGCGATTGGCTGAAAGCAGGCGGTCAGTTTCAAGGCCCGTTCACCGTTACGGCTATGTGAAGTTTTCGATCGCGGGTGAAAACGCTGCCGTAAATTGGGCTTGGCGCGAAATACACGAAAGCCCTTGCATGCACGCCGCGCCGACGAAGATCGCATCAATGGGAGCTCAGCGCGATTCGTCGTTGAGATGGACCATAATATCAAACAAAGCGGGGCTCGGATTGAGACGGATGACTCCTGCGTGCTAAGCGATGCGCTGAAGGATATCAACGCGGGGGAGCTCTGGAATGTGATGGTGTTCGCAGCTGGATACGTGTTGTATTTTGCGTATACGATGCGCAACAAATACGTGGATATCGAGGCGGAGAGAGAGCTAGTCCGCAAAGCAAGAGAGGATGCGAGAAGGAGCGAGTCGGTCTAGCTGGTCTGCACCGTAATGGAGGGAGAGCGGATCCTCAAAGCAGTAGAAGCAACGAAGACAGGAGAAAACACCGCTAATGATTTTCTATGTGTTGTAATGTGACCCGTCATTTTGAGAAAAGAAATAAAAACTGTTACAAACGCAGCCTGAGTGTGTGGTTGTCATTGTTTATAATTGTCATAAAGCATCATTATTTATTTACAGTATAGAGGAGATGAAAATGATCAAAAGATGCTGTTCAATCCTTTAAGGTCACGCTCGCTATCGAACGTACTGCGCGACGCGCAGCTCGACGCGGTAGAGCTTAACCCCCAGTGCTACGATGAAAGAGTACCAAGAGTACCTGTTCCGCTAGGGCCACCTTGTACCTCGGAGCGCGTGAAAAAAGACCGCGACTCTCTCTTCAGAGCCGCGAGCTTCGCCCTATGCGGCAGCGAGGCCCTTTACCGCGCGCTCAAAACGCAATGCGATGAGATTGCGAAAGACAGGTCAGGTCCTTCGGAGCCACCGATAATCTTAAGCGAATGTCTACGCGTTCCCGTGATCGCTTACAGCTACGGCGAAAACAAATGGAACGTCTACGCTCCTTCGCAAAATACGCGCCTTCGCATGACCGCCGCGAAGACGGAGCGATATACTTGATCCAGGATGAACAGTTTTATTACAGACCTGTAATTTGCGTGAAAATCCCCAAAGAAGACGAAGACCCCTATTCTGAACCTGTTTGCTACGGCTTTTGCAAACACGATACGATAGACGAGTGTGAAATGTGCAGGATTTACAGGATTTACTGGGGACCCGTCGAGCATGAGGAGGAGGAGGGCGAGGGTATGCGACCCGTAGAGCAGCGCGAAGAGCACAACGATCGAGATCGAGGAGGAGGAGGAGGAGGAGGAGGAGGAGGAGGCCGTAGAGCATGACGAACGGGGAGGCGATGCTCGCGTCTGGAGGGGGGACGAAGCCGACCCCGGCGATTACAGACGGGGGCCCGTAGAGGACAACGAACAAGAATGGGATAACTGGGATAACTGGGGTGAAGATAATGACGAGGGGTTCGGGAGCGTCGGGAGCGAAGAAGTTGTCGAAATGGATGACATCGATCGACCCGACAATGGTGATAATGTCCTATATATGTATCCAGCAGCAGCCGCAGCAGCCGCACCTGCAACCCCGCGATCAAGAACGGAAAGCACAGAGCTCAGCATGGACCACGAGGAGAGCGAGGTGATGTACGTGGGTACCGAAAGCGGCCATATGATGTTTGATCCCGTGATGGATAACGCGATACACCATGTCGCATTAGGCCTCAAGAAATACGACGATGATGATGATGATGATGATGATGATGATTACGATGAGTACGCTGCATACTGTGAGCAACGACTGAAAAAAGTAGGCGAAAGGATAAAGACCAAAGAAAAGTTCGGACCGCTACGGTTACGCGAAAAATGCTACGGTCAAGGATTTCGCGCCGTCCCGCTGGGCCCTCCGTGTAAAACGGAGCCTATAGAAAAAGACGGAAATTGCCTCTTCCGAGCGGTGAGCTACGCGCTCTGCGGCGATCAAAAGTATCACCCGGTCGTAAGAGAAAAGTGCGTGTCCGAACTGCAGGAGTGGGAACATGATAAGGAGAGACACCCGTTTCTTCCCCCGGGATTCGCGACGACGGCAGAGTACGTGGCCGCGAGACATATGGCCCAGCCCGGAAAGTGGGGCACAGCACTAGAGATCGCCGCGCTTGCGAACTTCTTCGGGTTGTCTATATACACGTACCTGGACGATAGGTGGTTTGTGTACCACCCAAAAGTGTATGGCCACGGACAGTACGGAAAGGGAATATACCTGAGTAACAAAGGCGCCCATTATGAACCGGTGGTCTGCGTGAAGCCTCCGCCCGGAGCTTCGAATGTATCTTGTTATGGCTTCTGCAAGCACGGATGGCGAGATAAAACCGGGGGACACTGTCTATACTGCACGTCCGAAGGGTACAAACTCGACAC
>NW_018128364.1:10511-14281 GCF_001952655.1 Monopterus albus
GTTCTCGGAAAAAATTTCTAACATGGCTAGGGAATAACTGGTGGGGAAGCGTTCCTATGCAAGAGATAGACCGCGGTTTGGTGAAGTTCGGGGGAAACGGGATGATCATCTTTGAACCTTATGATCGGCGGCAAGTAGGAGCGTTGTGCTCTGTTACTTGGATAAATGCAGCGAACAGGATCGTCCGTTACGATATATCGTTAGAACGCGGGAAGTACACGTGCACCTGTATGTCATCTCGGCTCTTCGAAGAGCCCGCGGACATAGTATCGCTCATAAGTACGAAGTACCACATCAAGCTTATTCCGCGGAGCGCCGAACACCAAGAATACATTCACACGAGGAGTTACTTCGACAACGCGCGTATTCACTCACAACTCCAAAAATTGAAAGACCGGGCCAATCCGAAATGGGCACAATGCGTCGGCGAAGCCGCCGCCATCGTCGAAAGCCTCCATCCGATCCGCGCACGCTATACTCCGTACGGGGTGCAGATGAGCCAGACCGGGCGTCCTGGCCGCAGCAACGGACGAACGGAGGGGTTATATCTTTGAGATCGTGACGTTAAGCGTGCATAGGACCATCGTAAGATATAAGATTCTATTTAACGCGATGGGTTTCGTTGTAGCGAGCGATAAGGGGCCTGTGAGTCCCTTGCACAATGACATAGAAGCCCTCATGCGTGGCTTCACGAGAAAAGAGAACATCATGCTTTTGAGCAACGAGTAAACAGCCATTGCTTGTCATTGTAGCCTATAGCCAGTGCCATTTCTATGAAACAAACTGATGATGTGATTTCTATGATGTTTCTTGTTGTTTATCATTCTCTGTAAAAACACTTTATGAAATCTTGATGTGATTGTGTACAATGAAATAAAGAAAAGAGAGATATAGCGTTTGTCTTGTTTTTATTATATCACACATATACAACAATGTATCGTGTATTTCACACAAACATAAAAACAGTTGTTTCACAGCCGCGGCAACTCGCCGTCGTGAAAGCGACACCAATCTTCCAGTGTCCTATCTGGTTGTCCTTCGAGCGTGAAATTCAACGGGGTCCTTCTGACCAGCGCGTCGTAGCTAAACTGAGTGACGGCAACGTCGAGGTCGAACACGTCTTCGTTGTCCTCGTCGTACAAAGACTGGCCCGTGCTGTGATGCAAACCGAGTATACTGGTCCCGCCGTAAAGCACGGTGAGCGTCAACGACCCGTGTATGTGACCAATGTTTTCCGAGGGGCTCTCGATCAGCACCTTTACGTGGGGAGCTTTCCTATGAATCACAGCGAGACCTTCCGCGTAGTCGCTCAGGGTTCGGTAGAACGACGCGACAAACTCAATCAGTCGGTAAGGAATGCGGCGGCGTATTGCTCTTCCGTCACCGTAGCGCAGCCTATACCCTCCTCCAACACCATCCGCGAAGTCGGCAATCTCGGCCATCTCGGCCGCTTTACGTGTCACGACCAAGTCGTCTCTGAACGCGTGGTACAGAAGCCTGATGAGAGCCCCAAACGCTCCGCCGTCGCTTCGAAGACTCGGAGCGCAAACATTGTTGTCCGCGCACAGACAGAGATGCAACGCCGCGGGTCTCCGCTCTAGCTCGTCGATTTCCAGACGAGCCGTCGATTCCGTTCCGCAGCGCTCGCAATCTATCACGAAGTCTCTGGTGGAACTTTCGGCTTTCAGGATGTCTAAGCCAACCTCATCGGAAGCTTGCGGCCCGTCCGTCGCGATGAACGAAAGCACGTTCCGGAGACCGCGTCTGTTACCTTCTTCGTACACAGGGAGCGAGCGGCGGAACGGCGCATCGTTCGTGCCCGCGATCTTCACCCGGCGCGACGAGCTCAGGTCCACGTTCCACTTCGACGAGAACCTACACGGGTCGTTTGTCAGCGCCCTGGTCTTAGAGGAATTGAGGACGGCGAACTTGATCGGTATCCGTTCCAAGGTCTCGCGTTTATAGGCCGTCACGTTCATGGAGTCGATCACAAACATGGGGCTACATTCTCTCCACGGGCCGATCAGTTCGCTTAAGTCAATCGGGAATACGACCGGTTGGTAAGCTCTGTTGTCTTTGGTAACAGCATGAGAAAAAATAATTTCTTTTTGTTCGAAAGCCATCGTCCTCTCTCCGTGGTCATCTCCTCTCTGAACACATGATTTAATAGCGGCGAATCCGAGACCCGAAGCGTCACGGAAGCCACCACGCTTCGCTCACGCACCGTCCGAGCACCCTCTTGCTCCCGTCTCCGTACACGCTGCGGATAAGCGCGTCGGCCGAAATTTTGTTGGCGAAGAGAGTTTTGTAAAAGTCTTTACACCCGGAGCAATGGTACGTGACTTCCGCGCGATCCACTTCGGCGATCCTCTTCTTGCCGGGTTTGACCCGCACGGACCGCAGCCACCGCGTGCTCTTGAACGCCTCGAGCCAAATTAGATCGGGGTCTTCTCGAGAATATGGCATGACGCGTAGCACCGAGTCCGGATACGCCTCGGGAACCAGAGCAAACGCGCGAGGCGAGCGTATCTGTAACATGAGCACAGTCTGGTACAGCACGCCCGCAAGATCCACCAGGGCCCTTTCCGAGATTTCGCTCCTGACGAACGACAGTTTACCAGCGGGGCACGTAAAACCGGCATCCGCCAACATCGAGACCGGGATGGAAAGCGAGATGCGCACCTCCTTATCCTTATCGGCGTCGTCCTCTCCGAGGCCTCCGATGATCACGATCCCGTCAGCCGCGCCCTTCGCGAGCCTCGATCAAATCAGTTTCTTGTACGTCTCTCCGGCCGAGAGCGAAAGGTCATCGGTGACTCCTCTCAAGCAAGCGTCTAGCTTTTCGCCCGGCAAGCGGGTCACGGTCTCGCGACGCGCTGTCAAATTTTCAATCTCACGAAACCCGCACGCCGGTATCATGTGCTCGGGGCAGTTGTTCATGATCGAGTTGAAGGCCGAGGACGCCCTCTTCACTCGTCCTCGGATCGACGCGAATGCGGCGATCAAGTGTCGCTTGCAATCCTCCAGAACGTCGGTCTCCTCGACCGAGCGGGCGTACATGCATCGAGGTAGGCAGTAGTCCACGATGCAGTGAGCCACGAGCTTGCCGGAGCGATTGATCAACTCGCGATCCGCCTTGTGAGCTAACAGGGGCCTGGAATTCGCGAAGCATCTGCTGAAGGGCTGGTATGGATGAGGGATCAACGACGACGACGACGACGGCTCCACCGCCCGCGTTATCTCTTCTTCACCACTTGAGACACCGCCGCGTTTCGCCTCGCACGCCAGAGAACCGCCGAACATCGCCGTGGTGCATCCAGTCGCGGCCTGTATATTCAACGGGTATCTGTAGAAGGCCGCCTCACAGGGGTTGCACTTGTAAAACTCGTGGCACTCGACGGGTTTCGTAGAAAGCCCCGTGATCTTCGGCAGCCACGTGCGCACGATCTCGACGTACGTGGTTTTCACGCTGGCTTTGCTCGCCTTGAGACGCTCCAGAGTGTGTCGGTCGAAGTGTTTGTTCTTCGCCGACTTGATGAGGCTGCTCCATGGAAAGAACCCCGCTCCCATTTTAGACGCGATGAGCTCGGACGCTTTGCACGTCAACAGGTCCCTCACGACGCCTTCTTCGCTCGAAAATATGTGATTCATACAAAACGCGCGATCCTTGTACAGGGTCCTCACCGTCAGGTCCTCGCCGCCCGGAGATCCGGATTCGAGCGTGACCGAGACAGCCGAAAACCCCTTGGTCAGCTGCAGCTCCCCGACGC
>NW_018128364.1:14312-17682 GCF_001952655.1 Monopterus albus
CGGGATACAGCATCCCCTCCCCCGCGGAGAGACCGTGCCACGGAGGCGTCGAAAAACAAGCGACCGACCGAGGTTCGAGCCTCACGCAGTCCCCCCTCATAACGCAGGCGACAAACGCGTCCGTCACCGCGGAATCGCAAGGCGACCGCATGCTCTTGACGGCCGACAGTCCCCTGATCTTAACCGAGAGGGAAGAGAGGTCGCCCTCCGTGTCCAAAGCGTGCGTGAGAGCCACGTAGCTCTTCTTCGCGACGTGGCAGAACACGGAGCTACTGTTCTCGTATTCCAACTTCACTCTCCGTCCTTTCACGAAGGGCCCGGTGATATCCGAGAGGGTATCCGAACCGGGGGTTCGGACCACGTACACGGGATAACCTTCTTCCGTGAACGTCCCTTTCGGGTCCCTGACCGCGCGAACGGGCGTATTGCCTCTCTCAATCACGTACATTCTCTTGAGCGTATCTTCGACCAGGGTCGTGTGAACGCAAGACAGAAATTCGGGCACGCGGGAACCCGCGCGCTCGAATTTTGCCGCAACGGCAGGCCCGGCCGCCGCGAGCTTGAGCTCGTTGTCAACGGCCTCCTCTCCTCCTCCCGAGACCGTGCACTCAACGTTATCCTCTTCGGGGGAGTCTTCGGGACCGTAGCCCACCGACACCATGACGCTGTCGGTATCTCCGTAGAGCACGGGACAGCTGTGGCGGTAGAAGGACGACACGCACTCGTTGACAACGGCGATCTGTCGCCTCCCGTGGCCCGATACGAGAGGACCGCAAGGCAGCGGAGCGGTCCCGTAGAAAGAGTTGGCCATGACCTTACACTCTCCTTCTTGCATTTTGTAGTAGACCCGTTCCGCTTCACCCAGGGCCGGGTCCTTGAGTTTCCCCTTGAACTCGGCTCGCGTGTTCAAGTAATACTCGACCGCGGAGGAGAAGACCGCGGGCCTCCGCGCGAACTCGCCTCGCTCGCGATCGTACTTCAAGATCAGCGACGCGTACTCGAACCCCTCGGCCTCCCAGTTGTAACACACCCAGCCCGCGAGATCGTGGCTGAAGCGGTTCGGGGGCCACGGCACGGTGGTCTCTGGCGAGATGTTGAGAGCGCACATGATGGACGGATACATGCTGGCGAAATCGAAGGCGAGCTCCAGCCCCATCCCGGGTCCGGAGTAATGCAACCCGGTGAGGGGATCGCACACCGAGCCTCCCTTCCACCCGTCGCTGTTGTCTTTGTCGAAGCCGAGCTTGGGATCACCGCGCGCGCGGCTTTTGCCCGCCGGCCCGGCCTTAGCCCTGAGGTTGTCCAGCACGTACTTCAGCTGAGGCATCTGGACCGAGTGGATGCTCTGCACGAACCCTCCGAAAGTGTCCCCGCGTCCGTGTACCACCACGTCTATGTTGAGCGTGATTCTGCATCTGTGAAACAGCGCGGACACCGGTCTGAAAACTTTGGCCAGTCTGGCGCACAGCTGCGAGTCGACCAGGTTGTAGAGCAGCACCGCGAACAGACTCTTCCCTCCGGCGTGGATCATCCCGTCCATTTTCGAATAAGCCACGTCGGCCAACTTCCGAAGCTTTCGCGGGTCCTTGGGCGGCTGTCCGCGCAGTTCTCTGTCCCTGGCGATCGCGAAGGGCGCCACGTCGTTCAGCTTCATGCTCGTGCCGGACAATGCAGGCGAATTTGATCGCCCTGGTACCCGACATCCTGTACAGATCCACGACCGCCATCCCGCAGCCGATCATCTTGAAGTGACCCAGCTTGGCTTTCTCTTTGTTGAATTTTTCCACGAGCGACGCGGCCGCCCTGACTTTGAACTCGGTGAGCTTGCCTCGGCTCAACGTCGAACCCACGGCGTGAAGCATCTCCTTGTACATCTCGAGATAACGCACGGACTCGAATTGGAAGTAGGGCGGCAGGTCCGCCGAGAGGTTTCTGCTCACGAAGAGCCCTCGCCACGCCACCAAAAGCGCCGCGCAGCGTTTCTCGACGCCCGCTCCGGCGCTCTTGGCGTAGTTCGACTCAGCGTAGAAATGCACCCGCTGCTGAATGACTCTCACGTCGAATTCCGCGTTGTACACGTACAAGAGTTCTATCTCGTGGCGATGAAGCAGCGCCACGGTCTTCTCCAGGAGAGCGAGTTCTCCCGCGCACGGGTAGAAAGCGATCCTGGACGGGTCTTCGATCCCGGAGCCCCTGGCGAGCTCGATGTCAGCCTCGGGCAGGCGGTCTTCGTTCACCTTGCGTTTGTTGTAGATCACTATCAGTTTTTTCCTGTGTCGCCCGGGCTCCGCCGGCTTCGGTAAGTGCGTGTTGAGGATCACGAGAGACACGCACGTGATTTCGTGCTCTTGTCCCGGCATATCTCCGGCGAGAGCGGGGATGGACAGCCAACCGCCCGTCTGTTTTCCGCGTAGCTCCTGTTTCCCCTCGCTCAGGATCTTCATCAGTTTGCCGCGATACGCGGTCATCTCGGCGACCGCAAGCTCCGTGCAGAAAGGAAACCTGTGAGCGAAAAAGTCACACCTCAGAGACGGATCGCGATGCGACTCGTCCACCACGGTCTCTATGTCCAAGCACGCGGCTCTGTAAAAAAAAGGCGCGTGCGCGGTATCGAAGAGCCTGGCTTCGGCCTCCGATCTTTCGTGATCGTACACGAGATCGCCCGGGGACAGGGACGCGGTCTCCCCGGCCTTATCCTGGGGCACGAAATACATTCGTCCGAACATAACCCCGCAGCACAAGGCCGGCGTGTTGCCGTCGCGAGCCGCGTAGTACCCCGTGTCGGCGCAGAAGTCTCCGAACGTCAACGCACCCTTCACGCTTTCGAGGTATCTTTTGGCCAAAGCGATATTCCTAAGCGGAAACACCCTAGCATTTACTTTACGCTTGATATCGTCGTGAAGAACGCTGACGTCCGCGGGCTCTCTGACGAAGTGTCTACCCCAAATCCGGCGCACTTGTTTCCAGTTTTCTTCCCCGTCATCGTCGTCCCGATAGCCTTCGTCGCGAACCAAGTCCAAATCGTAACCCACGACAGGCGCGATGCCCACGACCTTGAAACACACCGTGGCGTAGAGGAGATCCTCCCGTTGCGCGTGTAAGACCAAGCCCCTACACAAGAGCGCCTCCTCGGTCCTGTGAAACATCACGGATTTTATCATAACTCCGATCAAACCCCTTTCGGCGAGAGACACGGCTCTGCGCTCCGGGTATATGTCGGGAAACAGGTCAACGAACGGTATAGAGCCATCCATTTTTCGCTCGAGTTGTTCGGGGATACAACGCAGCGCAGGAGCTTAGGGGCTTTTCACGGAAACCTTTGTCCGCTTGTCCCTTGAACAAACGGGCGGCGGGGATCCGACCGCCTCGC
>NW_018128364.1:17937-18761 GCF_001952655.1 Monopterus albus
ACACGCCCGCCCACAGGCCAGGCGAGCCATGGCGCATAACGCGAAATCCGCACACGAGAACCCGAAGCCTCTCCGACCGCCCTTCAGAGAACACGACACGGCCGCGGTGGAATGGATCGAGGTGCCGCTCAAGAGAAGGGCCTTGTTTCTCGCGGTGGAAACGGACGCTCTGTACGACAGAGCGTCGGACGAATTGTCCTTCGGTGCCTTGCAAGAGCGCGAGAGGGCGTTATTCCAATTGCTCCTTTACATCACGTATTGTTGCAAAGGCCAGGTTCTCCAAGTGACTCTAGAAAACCCCGATTTTGCCACCATGTCCCCTCCCGTGAGAGAAGATTTCGCGCACGGACGTCTTTTCTGTTTCGTGTTGAACTTGGACAAGGAAATCGTCGCCGAGGATTCTCCCGCAGCGGCTCAAGTCGATGACCACGACGACGACGAAGACGACGAGTTCGTCTCCGGAGGCTCATCAACGCTACCGTGAACGTCGACGTGTTCGGCTCCGGGATCGCGAGATCCAGCTCTCGTCCGGACGACGACGAGCTTCAGAAAGAAGCGTACAACGCGTTCATGCGGCTTCAGCTGGTCAGGCAGAAAGCGATATCTCTGAACAACGCGATGATATCGATGCGAGACGGAACCGAGGAACTGAGCTCGGCGTTCGAATGGCTGGACATCCGAACCGACACGTTGAACGCTGACAAGATAGACAAAAAGCGCGTCAAAGATCTACAGGGATCCATGTACACGCCCGCGAGCCAAACGGGGAGACAAGCGGTGGCCTTGCCCGAATCCATCGCGAGTATGAGCCTCAAGGTTTTAGA
>NW_018128364.1:19183-20334 GCF_001952655.1 Monopterus albus
TCGCCGCTCTACTGAGCGGCTCTCGGTGTCGATGTCGACGACGTCGCGCCGAAAGAGGAGAAGACGAGGGGCTTTGTCGGGGAGACTGCCAAACCGCGTACGCCTGCTTCTACAACACGTCCGATCGGCACCCGTTCCTCGTGAGCAAGGACGACTACAGTCACTACTTCGCGCACCTGTACCCTCACTTGGGCAAACTGGAGCGTCTGAGCAAGGAGATGAAAATGAAATATCGGGGACGCAGACAATTCGAGAGCATAGCCGACATGGTGTTCAACATCCTGGTGAAACACCGCGCGTCGGACGGAGACTCGCTGTACGCGGGGCTCTCGGACCTGATGGACGGCAGGACCCTTAACTCGCGCTTGTCTCTGGGACACTCTCTCCTCCGAGGCATACACGAAAGCCTGTGCCTCTCCCTCGGCTCCGGGAGCGACGACTACGAGCGGGACCCGCGCTCGCTCGACCCGGTGAAGGTGTACGACCACGCGCTGGTGCGCTACCTGTTCTCCGACAGCCTCGAGGTCGGCAGGCTGTTCCAGGCGTCCACCACGTTCAACTACATAGTGGCCAACACCGCGCCCCGGTACACGATCGAACGGGTCATGCTGTTCAACATCACGGGCCCGGGCGAGGGCAAGAGCTACGCGAACAACGTGCTGAACTGTCAGTTCAAGCGGGTGAAAGGCTGCATAGAGACGCTCACGTCCTTCACCCCGCAGGCCTTCAAGTACAAGCAGCAGAGGAAGGCTTGCGTGGTGATGATAGACGACGCGCACATAACCCACGAGAAAACCATAAAGGCCTTGGACAAGGAGTCCAGCGTGATCCCGAACACGTTCAAAAACCTCCTGGACACGAGCGTGCTAGAGAGCGACGTGGTGAGCAGGGACGCCAACAGCGGCAAGGTGGACACCGTGAAGTACCAGGCGGTGCACAACTGCGGCTTCGTGTGGAACACCAACACGCTGGGCTTCGTCAGCGACGCGTGGGCCGATCGGTGCGTGATCATGGAATCGGAGTTCCCGACGCACGTTACGCGAACGCGCAGCTCCAAGCAGCTCCAAGACACCGTGGAGAGACGACACATGGACAAGGTGGCCGCGGTGTGCCTGTACAGGCAAAACCTGGTGCAGTCGGCCACCATGATA
>NW_018128364.1:21515-26259 GCF_001952655.1 Monopterus albus
TCCCCCGGAGGCGCGACGAGCCCCCCCGGGAGCCTCTGGCGACGCTAGAGAACGATTGGGAATGGTTAGAAGCCTCGGAGGTGTTCAACAAAGTGCACGGACGCGAATCGTTTTGTCCCGAGACCCTGAAGCGAGACTACGCCGTGACCATGATGGTGGTCAAAGGAGAGCCCGCGACCAGGAAACCTCGGGAATCGAGGCGCCTCGCGGAGGCGATGAAGACTCTGCTTCGATCGGACGGCGATACAGCGTTGGAGATGAGAGGAGGCGAACGACCGACGGGAGCGCCGACGACGGATCGGAGAGGAACGGCCAGAGCGGCCTCGACAAAAAATCAACGCCAACGACGATCGAGCGCGGAGGAGGATCGTTCAGACAACCGAGAACTGAAACGAAGCAGACAACGAGACATAGAAACGATATGCTCTGTATAATTGTAAAAAATTTTGTTGTTGTGCTGTGTGTTGTGTTACGTCTCGAATAAAGATTTTGTGAGTCCATTCGTGTTGTGCTGTGTGTCCCTATAACTCGAATAAAGGTTTTGTGAGCCATTCATAAATGCATCATGGCGTATCGAATAAAGGTTTTGTGAGCCATTCATAAATGCATCACGGCGTATCGAATAAAGGTTTTGTGTTGAGCCATTCATATGCATCATGGCGTAGCGCAGTCCATTCGTATTGTGCTGTGTGTCCCTATCGAAAATCATGGCGTAGCGCAGTCGTGCATCATGTCGTGTAGAAAAGCCCTTGCGTGTGGAATAAAAGACTGAAATCAACACTAGGTACAAATAACATGGTTTATTTGGTTCACACAAACAGGCAAAACAAATGCAGCACATATCAAACATATCAGTCCTTGTTCTCGCCTTTCTCGCCTTTGCTCGTTCTTTCATTCCTTCTTTTCATTTCTTTCTTCGCTCGCTGAAGGCGCGAAGGCCGAGGAGGAAGAGTCAGTCGCTTCGGTCTCCTCGTTCTCGGCGGCCGGAGCAGGTTCCGGCGCGCTCGGAGCGTCGTCGGTCTCGTTCTCGGCGCCCTGAGCAGGTTCCTCCGCGCTCGGAGCCTCGTCGGTCTCGTTCTCGGCGCCCTGAGCCTCATCGACGTTCATCGTGTTATCCAACGCCGCCTCTCGGCCCTCGCGGCCCTCGCACGAATGTTCGCGGGACATGTCGGTGAGTCGTACGAAGCGTACGGGCCTCGTTTTTCCCTTCGATTCGAGGAGTTGCTAGAGAAAATAGCGACATTATGCGAAAGCGCGGTCGCACTCGTCGGGAGTGACTCTCGGTCAAACGACGAGAAGCCCGTTGAAACTCCCGGACCCAGCGCAGCGTCTAATCATCGAATGATTCACTGTATGGGTTTGGATCAGGCTCAGTTCGCGTTCGACAACGACATGTCATTCGTGGATTTCATTCGCATGCCCCGTGAGTCGTACGAAGCGTACGGGCCTCGTTTTTCCCTTCGATTCGAGGAGTTGCTAGAGAAAATAGCGACATTATGCGAAAGCGCGGTCGCACTCGTCGGGAGTGACTCTCGGTCAAACGACGAGAAGCCCGTTGAAACTCCCGGACCCAGCGCAGCGTCTAATCATCGAATGATTCACTGTATGGGTTTGGATCAGGCTCAGTTCGCGTTCGACAACGACATGTCATTCGTGGATTTCATTCGCATGCCCCGTGAGTCGTACGAAGCGTACGGGCCTCGTTTTTCCCTTCGATTCGAGGAGTTGCTAGAGAAAATAGCGACATTATGCGAAAGCGCGGTCGCACTCGTCGGGAGTGACTCTCGGTCAAACGACGAGAAGCCCGTTGAAACTCCCGGACCCAGCGCAGCGTCTAATCATCGAATGATTCACTGTATGGGTTTGGATCAGGCTCAGTTCGCGTTCGACAACGACATGTCATTCGTGGATTTCATTCGCATGCCCCGTGAGTCGTACGAAGCGTACGGGCCTCGTTTTTCCCTTCGATTCGAGGAGTTGCTAGAGAAAATAGCGACATTATGCGAAAGCGCGGTCGCACTCGTCGGGAGTGACTCTCGGTCAAACGACGAGAAGCCCGTTGAAACTCCCGGACCCAGCGCAGCGTCTAATCATCGAATGATTCACTGTATGGGTTTGGATCAGGCTCAGTTCGCGTTCGACAACGACATGTCATTCGTGGATTTCATTCGCATGCCCCGTGAGTCGTACGAAGCGTACGGGCCTCGTTTTTCCCTTCGATTCGAGGAGTTGCTAGAGAAAATAGCGACATTATGCGAAAGCGCGGTCGCACTCGGCTCCGGCTCTCGCGTCGTCGGGAGTGACTCTCGGCCAAACGACGAGAAGCCCGTTGAAAAAGCAGCAGCAGTCGACGCTCCCGGACCCAGCGCAGCGTCTAATCATCATCGATTGATTCACTGTAGCGAAGTCCCAGATGGCTTTGACCCGTACATGGACTATTGTCAAATCCTATGCGGGCATCCCCCGGGCACCTGCGATAACCCGACTATACCGTGGTCGTTAGCCAGCACCCTGTCAGGAGAAGAACACGAGCCCTACGAGCCCTTCGCGACTCACGAGATGATCGCCGTGGACCAAGTCGGGGTACGACAACTATTGAGCAGCGGGTCTTCATCAGGAGAAGAACAAGACACCGAGCCCTACGAGATCGCCGTACAAGACACCGAGCCCTACGAGCCCTTCGCGCCTCACGAGATGATCTCCGTGGACCAAGTCGGACAACTATTGAGCAGCGGGTCTTCAACCCCGGATGGGTTGGATGGGTTGATGGATGATGATTACGCTTATATCGGTTGTTGATTTACTCAAAGCGTTTGGACAGTTTGAATAAAAATCACAGACAACAAAAGTCTTTCTTGTTTGCTTGTTTTTATTGTAGAAAAAGCTATAGACATGTTTTATTTGGATCACAACAAACGAAAAGGTATAGACGTAATTTATTATGTACAACAAAATGAACACAATACACAGACACTCTCTCAAAAAATGAACAACAATATATTTTATACACAGCACAGCCAGAGTCCTCGGCGCTGAGAGGCATCCCCATTCTCGTCTATACAGATGGATGCAGCGAGAGTCCTCGGCGCTGAGAGGCATCCCCATTCTCGTCTATACAGATAGATGCCAGCGAGAGCTCTTGGCGGCGCTGAGAAGCATCCCCGTTTTCGGTTTTACAGATAGATGCACAGCACAGCGAGAGTCTTTCGCGGAGAGAAGACTTAAACATCCCCGTTTTTACAGATAGATACATCACAGGCGTCATTAGGCAGTGCATGTTGGCCACGGCCAAGCTGACGTTAACCACCGTTAACATCAGACTCGCGCACCGGACTCGCGTCCGAGCGAAATACACGGCGTTCACGACCCACGGTATCCAGCATCCTATGAAAAACTCCACGAGGAGCAAGCATCCTATGAAAAACGCCACGGTGAGCAAGGGGATGATCTGAGCTCCCTTCAGCGGCCACCGAGGAGCCAACCCCGCCGAAGAGATTCTACGGGCGTGTTTTTTCACGGCCCATATCACGGCCCCGTTGCAAAGCGCCAGCACGGCGACGGGCACGATGAAACACACGGTGGTCCTGAACCACAATCCGGTAAGCTGCATCAGCGGGTCGGCGGTGTTGAGGCACATCGCCGTCTGTTGGTATTGCACGACATTGTACGTGTTCACGTCCGTCAGGCAGGAGATCGTCGGCAAACACGAGCACAAAAGGGACGCCGTCCATCTTCGTTTCTGCGCCGACCTGCATCCACCACCAAAGCACGAAAAGGTCGTCTTGTTGTAGACCACTTTCAGAAACCTCTCCACGTTGATGTACACCACGGTCAGAATGCCGTACTGCAAACTGAACTGTAGAAACACAAACACATGAAACAAAAAATAATGAATACACCCGTAGTAAAAAAAAACACAAGCAGGAAAAAAATAAACTCGAGAGCCGTAAGGACTTACCGTCATCGAACCTTTCACGACTTTACAAAGAACGTATCCGAAGATCCAACCTCGAGGAAACACGTACTGAGAGACCCATGTCGGTATGGTGAACAACATGCATAGATTGCACAGACCTATGTGGAAGAGAAAGTAGTCATAATGCGTCAACGAGGTCCCTCGTCGAGTCAGAGAGGAGGACATGGATGTCAACGAACCGTTCGAAGGTCCGCAACGACGAGCCCGAAACAACACCCATATCATGTACACATTGATCGGGGTTCCTACGGCCGTCACGACGCCGTGCAGCAAAGGCACCAGAATATTGTGGCCGTACATAGAACAGTAGGGAGGAGGAGGACGCCTTCGGGTATCGTTGCTCCAGGCGCCCCAAACCACCGCCGCTTCGTCTGCGGCCGCAGACCCGTTGGACGGGTAAGCCATGGGTGCCTCTATGCCGAGGGCGCGATCGCGAGTCAAACTAGATGCATATTTGTAGAACTTTATACAAGCAAACGGTCGAAACGCCTCCTATGTCGTCTACTCGAGGAACTCAAATGCGATACGCGTCGACTCAAATCAGCGAGTCCGACCGCGCTAAGCCGGGGTCCGACCGCTGCGCGTGAAAGGAGTCCGACCGCGTAGGATCTGAGTCCGACCGCTTTGGCGCGAGAGAGTCCGACCGATTCGGGCTTAGAGTCAGGCGAGGGGAGCCCCGATCGGACCGCGCGTCTCGGAGGAGTCCGACCGCGTAGGATCTGAGTCCGACCGCTTTGGGGCGGGAGAGGCCGACCGACTCGGGGTTCG
>NW_018128364.1:26527-29201 GCF_001952655.1 Monopterus albus
GAGTTTAGTAGCGGTTGTCCACTCGAGGCAGACGGAGTCGGGGCTGCGCACGGAGAAGAGCGAGGATTTCGGAGAGAACTTCCTCGAAGAGATAAGCTGGCGCCATGGCCGCAGGTCACTATGGGAAAAATGGAAAAAGTAACGGAGACGTATGACACGTACAAGTGTTTAGATTGCGACGTAGTGTTATCTGGATACCGGCGAGGCGACCCGGGTCTGAGACAGCACGTCCTGAAAGGTGACGGCAAGTGCCAGTACGTTCGAGATGTGTACAAGGGCCGCGACAAGGAACTTTGCCTCGTGCTGGGGGAGGTGCGATTCCAGAACGGGCTTCTGGCGTTTCCCGAGTATGTGTTGTACACCAAGGACAGGTACATTTCGATCAACGGAACGAAATACTGCGTGGTGTGCGCGACCTCTGTCTTCGAGGGCCACTACGATGCGTGCGCGGTGATGATCTCTCGCCTCAAGACGTACCTGCAGCGCTGGAGGCTAAACGTGCCCGTGGACAGCGCTATATTGTTCAACCACGTCAGATACGCCGCCTACGACGACGACCTGGAAACCGACGGCGTCATGGCAAGACCGCCACGGCGTCGCGCCTCCGAATTCCACGTGCTGGGAGAACCGGCCAACATGCGTCCGGTTCCCGGAGCCTTCGACGACTCGCACAGATGTTACGACTGCGACCTGGTGGTCAAACACTTCGTGCGGAACGACACTCTGCTGGGCGAACACATCTATCACGCGTATACCGCGGACGGCCCCGGCTGCAAGTACATCGATCAGAGGTACAGCTCGCACGAAGTGGCTCGGATTCTGGCTAAGGAACGGTACAGAAAAGGACACGTCGCCTTTCCCGATATCATCGGCCAAGCCGTTTACGGATTCGCGGCTATAGCCGGGGCTTACCATTGCATCGTCTGCGGCACCATAGCCGTCCAGGGGTTTTACCTGCCTTCACGAGGACATCGGCCGCAATGCGACGCCATGAAAACCTTGCTCCAGGAAAAGCTAAAGCACCTGAAACTGTTACATTAAAAAAAAAACATGTTTATCGCCTCGCACGTGTCGATGTGTATCAATGTGCCTTACATGTGTATCGATTTGTATGCCTTGTAACAATAAAGGAACACAAAGTGATGTTTTGTACCGTTTCATTTATTTCACAATTATAAAAGAGTGATATTCTCATGCCATTTATTTCACAGTTATTTATTTCACAAGTATAAAACAGTGTTTTTCTGTTTCATTTCACAACGGACAATGTCCCCCTGTAAAGTCTCTGTAAAGTCAAGAAGCACCTAAACATACTAAAAGAACTCACTTGCACACATTTGCTAACCGTTTTTGCTTTCGCTCCTGTCTCTCCGGAGAGAAATCAAAAGAGCAATCAATATACATAGCCAACCATGCGTAATTTGCTGCTGCTGCTGTGCCTAGCCGCCGCGGCGTCGCTTGCCTTTGGACGGTACACGGAGCGGGGACCCCTGCACGAGGTCCTCTCCGACTACATGAACAAATATCCCCACTTTCGCATGCTCACGGTAGAGTCGCCCGATCTGTTATCGCAATTTTGCGCGTGGAATATCTTGGTCTGGTCTCTGGGAGACCACGGGAGAGGGCTCGCGCTCATGGACGTGAAACCCGACAACTGCAGCGAGGCCTCGGCCTACTCGTGGAACGGCACGTTCCCGTGCGTGCTGGTCAGAGGGGCCGACGGTACGAGCTGCGAAGGCCCGAGTAGACGACTCCGGCGCCCTCGTGCTCTCCGTCGGAGACGCCGCGGCGCAGCGTTACACGAGACAAATGTTATCGGACGGGCGCGCGAGAGTCGAAGGGCGCAAGGTATCCTCGTCGTTTCACTCGGGAGGAGAACCCAGGCTGTGTCCTTTGGCCAGAATGATCAGCGTTTGCGCGCTGATGAACAACGCTTTTTCGCAAAGCGAGCTGAAGACTCTGGGTAACGTTACCGGGTTTGAGGTACATTACTGGACCGTGCAGCGAAAACCGAAGCGCGCCGTGGTGCTTCGAGGCACAACGCTGGGCACCCGCGGAGTGCTGGAAGGAACGTATCGGGCCCCGGCATCGGACGAGACCGAGCCCGGTTGGTCCGAGCTCCCTCTGACTTATTATACCGTGTGCGCGAAGAGCACGTACGTCTACGCGGACTGCGGGAGAGAGCTCGGGGTCAAGGGGGCTCCCGGGACGGGCGCCTTTGTAGGAGAACAAATGACACACTACCCCTTTCCTTGACGATAACGTGTAACGAATGAACCCACATGAAATAAAAAAATATTCTATATCATTCATTTGTATGTGGTGTGTTTGTTGTGTTTCGATGTATTCTTTCAGATCAGACACAGAAACAATAAGCAGAAACAGACATCGTAATTTCGTTCATGTATTTTATTTGGTACATGCAAGTAATCCACGTTCCCCATAGCCCCATAACTCATCAATGCCCCTAAACCCGAAATCTAACTAGGAACTAGTCTTCGAGCCTCAAACGGGCTCGGAGTCTCTAAAAAATCTGTGGCGCCACATTATTTTTTGCTACGCCCAGATTAAAGAGTTCTACGGCCCCCGCGGGCTCGGCGTCTCGTAGCCGGACCCCTCGCGGGCTCGACGTCTCGTAAGCCGGAGGCTCGTTTCCGTCTGGCCAGCTCGAGAT
>NW_018128364.1:34252-35253 GCF_001952655.1 Monopterus albus
TAAAGCTACGACCGGCTCGTCCTCAAATGGCACAGAGACTCTCAAAGCCCGCCTCAGCTGGAAGGCCGGAGTAGACGACTCCGGCGCCCTCGTGCTCTCCGTCGGAGACGCCGCGGCGCAGCGTTACACGAGACAAATGTTATCGGACGGGCGCGCGAGAGTCGAAGGGCGCAAGGTATCCTCGTCGTTTCACTCGGGAGGAGAACCCAGGCTGTGTCCTTTGGCCAGAATGATCAGCGTTTGCGCGCTGATGAACAACGCTTTTTCGCAAAGCGAGCTGAAGACTCTGGGTAACGTTACCGGGTTTGAGGTACATTACTGGACCGTGCAGCGAAAACCGAAGCGCGCCGTGGTGCTTCGAGGCACAACGCTGGGCACCCGCGGAGTGCTGGAAGGAACGTATCGGGCCCCGGCATCGGACGAGACCGAGCCCGGTTGGTCCGAGCTCCCTCTGACTTATTATACCGTGTGCGCGAAGAGCACGTACGTCTACGCGGACTGCGGGAGAGAGCTCGGGGTCAAGGGGGCTCCCGGGACGGGCGCCTTTGTAGGAGAACAAATGACACACTACCCCTTTCCTTGACGATAACGTGTAACGAATGAACCCACATGAAATAAAAAAATATTCTATATCATTCATTTGTATGTGGTGTGTTTGTTGTGTTTCGATGTATTCTTTCAGATCAGACACAGAAACAATAAGCAGAAACAGACATCGTAATTTCGTTCATGTATTTTATTTGGTACATGCAAGTAATCCACGTTCCCCATAGCCCCATAACTCATCAATGCCCCTAAACCCGAAATCTAACTAGGAACTAGTCTTCGAGCCTCAAACGGGCTCGGAGTCTCTAAAAAATCTGTGGCGCCACATTATTTTTTGCTACGCCCAGATTAAAGAGTTCTACGGCCCCCGCGGGCTCGGCGTCTCGTAGCCGGACCCCTCGCGGGCTCGACGTCTCGTAAGCCGGAGGCTCGTTTCCGTCTGGCCAGCTCGAGAT
>NW_018128364.1:35482-39491 GCF_001952655.1 Monopterus albus
CCCGCGGGCTCGACGTCTCGTAGCGGGCCCCTCGCGGGCTCGGCGTCTCGTAGCGGACCCCCTCGCGGGCTCGGCGTCTCTAAAAAATCTGTGGCGCCACAT
Source organism: Monopterus albus (assembly GCF_001952655.1). Taxonomy (NCBI): domain Eukaryota; kingdom Metazoa; phylum Chordata; class Actinopteri; order Synbranchiformes; family Synbranchidae; genus Monopterus; species Monopterus albus. The sequence continues at coordinate 35,585 of NW_018128364.1, forward strand.
TATTTTTTGCAACGCCCAGATTAAAGAGTTCTACGGCCCCCGCGGGCTCGGCGTCTCGTAGCCGGACCCCTCGCGGGCTCGACGTCTCGTAAGCCGGAGTCTCGTTTCCGTCTGGCGAGCTCGAGATGTTCCAAAAGTTCAGGCAACGATTCAGCCACCAGTTTATCGTGTTTTTCCTCCAACATCTGCCCCAGCGGACTCTTCCACTCTTCTTCCCAGTCCTCCTCGGTCATATGTTTAAAGGCTTCCCCGTCGTAATACGTCTCTGACCCCGGATACCCAAGCCCCTCTTTGCATAGCTCGTTCCAGCTCGAAGCCACCGCGTGTAGCTCCTCTCCGTCGAAGGCGTACACCCTTCCGTCTTCGCATGTCATCAGAACAAGCTGGTCATATGGGCAGGAGGTGCCCTCCACCACACCAAAAACCTGCATTTTTACTTCGTCAGGGAGGTAGAATGCTCCCCAGCTCTTCACCTCGTAATCGTCGTCTCTGTACATGGTGTCCTCAAGCCCCGCTATTCTCAGTCTGGCACCAGTTGGACATCGTAAGCGGAAAATCTTGTGTCGATGTGTGGTCACAAAGTCCGAATCCAAGCCCTTTACCGCGTCACACGGCAGTAAAGGCGTCGCCATGTGCCCAACGTTAAAACGGTCGCTAGATGACCGGTCCGGTCGGGGAAGAGGAGGAACTCCGTATAAATCAGTCGAACCCCCGTGCTCTTACGGACCACCGCGTATGTATATATCTATCACTTGCCGCGTCCTCTCTACAACAATGGCACCCGGATCCCAGCCTTCGGGGCCCGCCGTAACCTTTCCCTCCGCGGACTTCGGGAAAGCTACGATGAGCAAATGCGACCTCAAGATAGCTCTGAACGACCAGTTGTGCTTGCACGGGGCGTTCGATCCGGGGTTAGGACCTCTTTTAGCCCGTTGCGAAGAAGTCGTAGAAGATTACCTGGATCACCGAGCGGCCGCGGCGAATTGGTTTGCCAATATCGCGTATGATCCGCGAGCGAAACGATTCCATCATTCGTTGATTTTGCCCGCCTTGAACGCGATGGACAGATACGCGGTAGCTTCTTGCGAGAACGCCTCGAAGCTGCGAGCGCTGCTCCGCGACGTGGCGAACGTTCGCGCCGCGTGCTTATGCCTCTCAGTGAAGATGTACGGCGTGTGTACCGAAATCAAACTCAGGGAATTGAGCGACCGTACTCGGAACTGGCCGCGCGTTGCGAACGACGAAGCGATTCGCCACCTGTACGCGGATCCGAGCCCGAGAGGGATCCGAGACGCGGAGAAGACCGTGGTCGCGACGCTGAGAGGTGCGGTCTTCCCAGTTCACGAAGAAAACGCTACGCGGCTGTTGCTCGCTTATCTGCGCCTCGCGCGGACGAAGCGGAGTTTCGAGGACACGGACGACGGCTCCGTCGCTCGAGTCACGCAGAAATTATTGCGAGCGAAACTGCAGGCGGACAACAAACGAGTTCCTTGGTGGAAGCTCATAGCAGCGTGCTCTCTGATGGGATTCGAGGAAGCGCACGGCGGCGGGTCGTCTCCGGAGCGCGAGTACATAATCGAGCTGTTCCAAGAGTTGCGACCGGGAGAACTGTCCTCGCAAGAGCTCGCCGAGCTCACGAAGACACTGCGTGCGACCGGAACGCGACGACGACGACGCACCTTTCCGAATATTTTACGTCGGAGCCGGAGTCAGCGCACCGAGGAGGTGTTATGTTCACCGTGCGGAAAGCGCAAGGCGCTAACCCAAGGCACGGATGTCGTTGAAGAGATGTCCCTCTTCTGCCATGAAACAACGCTATGAATGAGTTTATCGAGAGAAAGAATTATCGATGTATGTATTGGTGGTTTTGTACAGTCTCTATGGCGAATAAACTATTGAATCGAATCTTGTCTCTCGGTGTTTATAAACCCTGCGATTTTGGCTTTCAAATAAACCATGCAATTTTGTCTTCGGATTAGTCTCCTCTCCTTATTCCTCACACAACAAAGACACAAACCCACCATCCATTTGCAAACAAACAACAATTTTTATTAGAACCGTATATGCCTGTTACACATCGACTTGAAGCAAACAACAATTTTTATTAGATCCGTATAAAAACATGCTTGTTACACAATGTTATAGAAACATCATCATCATAATATGCCTACACATCGACTTTAGCATTGTTCTTTTCGTCTCCCGCCTTCTCTCGATTCTCTCGATCTCGTCGCTTGTAGACCACCATGCTTTCGACACTGCTGCTCCTGGGCTTAAGACGAGGCATATCCACTCGAACGACCTCGTAGAAATCTTCGTTTATCTGTTCCAGCAGGTCGCACGGGTTAGTGTGCCCGAGCTCGTGGATCTCCCCGACGAACACCACGTAACTCCCCTTAAAACGACTTATCACTCTTTCGTACCCGCCCGACCCGCAACACTGGAACACGAAAAGCAAACAGTCCGCTTCGCGGTATTTCTCGACGGCGTCCAGGCACGAAAGCCGTTCGACCATGGCGTGGGGAGGCTCCAGGTCCGATATGCGCACTACGTCCGCCCCGAACAAAGAGCGCGAGATGTAGTTTTCGATCAGGCCGAGACCGCTGCCCACCGACACGATCTCGGTCATTTTCGGGAGCGACCGCAGCTTCGCGGCTCGTATCAGACCGGAAAAGCAGCTGCCCCCGTACTCAAATTGCAGCGGCGTTCGCCTCAGCAAAGCTTCCGTGTCGACGTTAGCCCACGTCCAGAAAGCGGCCTCCTTTAGTTTCGCTACCGTTTCGCCGTTAGCTCGCGCCCAGAAAGCGACCTCCTCGGGCGCTCCAAGTTCGAGTTCGACCAGGGACAGGTCCCGGTGATCTAAATGTCCGCACCAAGGGTAGTTCCCGTGCTCGTCCATTGTTTGTTTTCGAGTTTCTGAGAAGACACGAGAGACGAAACTTTTATACACAACACAGTGCGTTGCTCCGACCCCGGTCGTCGTCGTGTTCGAAAACCTCCAGGTTCCACCGAAGCAGTCTCGTCATATCCCGACAGCGACGGCGATGGGTCGGAGTTCGATCTCCGCACACGACGCATCTAGCCTTGGAGTCGAACACCGCGCGTCCGTGCGTGGAGGCGAACAGAGAGTCGGGAAAAGCCATGTAACCCCTTCTGTATCTCTGTTCCCCGAGCATCCCGCGAATCTCTCCGTCGCCTAAGGCTTGGCGGAAGCCTTCGCAGAGTAAACATTTTACGTCTGCGAGATGAACGTAGAACATGTGCGTTTTAAACTCCTCTGTCGGATAACAAGTCTTGAACCGAAGTCTCTCGTCGGCCGAGTGAAAACATTCTCGTTCGGTCTCGGAGCCGCGTGTGTCCGAACGGAACTTACGTTTTCTAAGGAGACTTTCGGGCGATGGTCTCTCCCGCGGTCTCGCTTGGGGCCTAGGGCTATTCCTTAATTTTCGAACGATCAAAGGTGTCTTGTGCAGGAAGTTTTTTAGTTTCTTTTTAATCGCGGGACACCTGTCGCCAACCTTGTGCATCTGAGCGTCGCGCGACCGCGCGCACACCGGACAGTATTCCACGGCCCCGATCACAACGCGGGCCTCGCGGTACGTCAAGAAGTCGGGGAACGCGATCAGACCATGATCGAATCGCCGTTGACCGCCGGAGACCGTGGGAGTTTCGTCGTCTGGCTGATGCGGCCCACGCAAGGCCATAGACGCGGCGTCGTCGTCGAAAAGACCGCGATCCATTGTGAAGCATACAAGTAAAAAGACCCGAAGTTTAGAACCAAATATATTTCAGTCGAAGTGTCTCGGGCCTCCTTTCTTAATTAACTACGCCAAAGTGGCGGTCGGACTCCCTCGAGCGGCGGTCGGACTCCGACACAGCGCGGTCGGACTCCCCCGAGCGGCGGTCG
>NW_018128364.1:39965-43525 GCF_001952655.1 Monopterus albus
CCTCGACACGTCACGTCTTGGGACATCAGGCGCGTCTGCGAGAGGTACGGGGAGGTCTGCAGTTGCAAGATTCTGATGATCTATAATCGGACATACTCTTCCTCCCAGTACGGCCTGATCACCATGCAAACGAGAGACCAAGCGGACGCCTGCGCTTATTATCTGGACAATACCCAGCGTTTCGGGCGCAGGATACACGCCAGACGCGTCGGGAAGGTGGACGTGTCGCGTATACCGTACTGCGGCGGAGGGGTGTATACACTTGTCACCGAGAGATGTCTGGAAAATTGGGTTAATTGCTCAAACACGAAACTAACGAAAGAACTCATGTACTGTCTAACAGAAACTCAACGTTATAATCGTCGTAACACGACCCGAAGGTATCGGGACGGGAGAGAGAGGGAACGTTACGGGGACGAAAGGACATTGTCTCCGGTTAGAGAAAACAATCTTCCGGTCACAGAAGTCACAGAACAAGAAGAGGCGCCGGAGGAACCGGTGGCTCCGGAACCGGCCCCGCCGGCCCCGGTCTCTTCGGCGGGGGGCTAGTCGAAGAACTGATGCGCCTCTTAATCAGGGTGCGAGACGAAATGCCTGACTGATAATGACTGGTGCTTTGCACAACGTAGAAACGGCTATATTGCGAGTTGTGTGTGTTTTATAAGAACTGTTTTTGTGTTGTACATTAATTAAAAGCGAAGTGAGAATTTTGATCTGTTTTGCATGCACGTTCATTAAAAGAGATTCGAGACATTTATTATAAACTCTGTGTCTTTGTGATTGACCATGTATTTCAACTACACTGTTGCAATAAAACGACACATGACCATGTATTTCAACTACACTGTTGCAATAAAACGACACACAGGGTTGGTCTACGTTGTTTTTATTTTGTATTATGACATGAAAAGCGATTGGCACCAAACTTGGCTCCTTTCACAGAGCTCGACGATGTCCCCTGGGCTTCGTGAGCAATAGGCGATAGCAGGTCTCTGACACCAAGGCAGCGCCCTTTTGTGTCAGCGGTGTCTCGGTTCCATCGGCTCTCGATTTCAATCTAGCGAAGCGGCCGTAGGGTAGGAATCTACCGTCTAGCGCCAAAGAATCTTCGATGCTGATGTCTGGGTCGACGGCTACTATCATCTCGCCGGGTGTGACGGCGGACTTTTTGACGCGCAGGTTCTGTCTGTCCCTCACCTCCACTTCAATCCAAAAGAGTCTATCGGTGGCCCCGCGTCGAGTAGCGAGCGAACGGGCAATTCGCGATCACGTCTATGACAGTGTCCCTAGGTCCCGTAGCCACAGCCCTGGTCCACTCCGTGACAAGCTTCCCGCCCCTGAGCACACAGTATTTGATCGGGTCCATCACAGGCGATGATCTCGTACCTGTAGGCCCCAATGCTGTTTGTTCAAAGTCCAACCTTTCCAAGTGTTGTCTTTTCGTATCGTCATGAAGGGAAGCAGTTGCATGTATATAGACGTATGATTCTCATCGTAGGCGGGATCCAAGAACCCGTCTCGGTTGTGATGGAAATTCACAACCATCGACGCGTCATCCACAAGCGTGCGAAAAAGCGGCACGCTATCTAAATGCACGTAAAGTAAGGAGTTGTCACCGTTAGCGATGTTCACCGGGTAGGGGTAATAGAAGGAAAATGCGGAACGTACCTCGGACGCCAGCTCTGCCGCAGCCGCGTGAGCGTGTCCCGACCGAATGTAGCGAAACTGGCCCAATCTTCCTACTCGAGTGGGAGCGATCATGACAGATCTGTGCGCAAGGCGTTTTTCGTTTAACTCTTCACAGCGGACGGCCTCGAACGAAAAACGTTTATTACGAATCGGCGCGGAGCACATGCCTCTGAAAGCCAACACTTCGGGTAGCTTATCGTTCCAAGAGATATCGATGTCGGTGTAGATGATCGCGTTTCCACCGTTTTTCGCGAGAGCGCGAGCGTACGCACGCTTGCCTTGCGCGATAGCGCGGTCTCGCAGAACGGAGAGCACGGCGGGCGCGTGTTTGATCACCCCGATACGCACGTAGTCCATGAGGTCCAGCAGCGTCATTTTGTAGATTTGAGCGCACGCCAGCGGTACGGCGTCACGCAGATCGTGTTCTAAATTCAAAAGCACCACGTTGGGCTCATCCCTAAAGGCCCGGAGCATTTTAGTTTTGTGTTCGCGATCCAGATTGCGCACCGAATACACGATCATGAGCGGCACGCTCTGTCTAGCCAGAAACCTTGCGTTGGCCTTAATCTGAGTCACGTAGTCAAACCGTTTCCCCGTGTCGGGTAACGGAACGGAACCGTCGAAGATCCCGGTGCCGTAAATGGCAACCCAGGTATGAAAAAGTACTTTAGGTTTCAGCAGCTTGTACTCGCTATTGTATTCGAACGACGGGAATTGCCTGCGCATGAATGCGCGCACCATCGTTAGAGAGTTCTCGACTATCTCTCGGTCGTCGTCCGCTATAAAATCCATAATGTAAAATTCCCTCTGTCAGTCGCAAAGAGACATACAATAATGACGGAGAACAGTTTAGTTTATAGGTATTTATTGACAACTTATGCCTCGACAACAATACAATGTCATGCGTCTAAACCAGAAACATACAAAATCAATATCATACCATGTTAATACGAAACCATGTCATTCACTGAAAAATAATAACATCTGTCGTGTGTCCACAGTTTTTGACAGGTACGCAAATCACCCCCCCCGCAGGACACTATCGATCCGTCAGCCCGTATCAACACGGAACCGTTGCCCCTCGATATCACCATGTCTCCGGGGGTAGCGATCCCGAATTCGGCCCGGCGTTCCGGTAAGACCAGGTCTGCGGGCGGACCGTACCATTCGTCTTCTCTACTCCCGAAGAACCATCCTCCGATGGGTGGCAGCGCTGGAACAACAACAAAGTGGTCCAATATCAAACAGCCTTTCACGTGGATGTTTTGCAGACCTCCGCAAGCGGTGTTGGAGCTAAGCCTCGTGAAACCCGGTCTATCTTCGGTGGTCACATGAACGAACGGTTCCTTTGCGACTGACGGCTCGATGAAATTAGGCGCAAGCACCACCACGCCTCTCCGCTCGCTGCGAGGACGAGAGTACGTTTCCTCGGTGTAGACGGTCACGCCGAAGTCTGAGACTGCACCGCCGACGGGGTGAGCGTAGGACAGATGCACTCCTAGTCCTTCGGGTCCGATGATATCATCGGCGAACCAGTGCTTGTCTTCTTTCGACTCTCGCGACAGGAAAGCCGGTCCCCTCCAGGTAATGTAATCGCGCTCACCGAAACGGACGCTGACCCCATCCCTTGATATAACCAGGTCCGTTGGAGATGACGCATCCTGAACGCCAGGGGTGCAAGGCAAGAACTCCGTTCTATGCAGGTTGGGATGAATGACGTAGTGTAAAGATCCCTCAACGTGTAAGTTCTTGAGCAGGGGTGTTTTGGCGCCCGAAGATAGTATGCGCTCCATAAAAGCCGGGCCATGGATAACCGTCTTCGGCTCAGGCTCGGACGCCGCCGAAGGCTCATACGCCTCAGTCTCCGCGGT
>NW_018128364.1:43694-44815 GCF_001952655.1 Monopterus albus
CGGTCAGACTCCCTCTCGATGCGGTCGGACTCCGGCTACGGTCAGACTCCCTCTCGATGCGGTCGGACTCCGGCTACGGTCGGAGTCCCTCTCGATGCGGTCGGACTCCCGCTAAGCTGAGCGGTCGGACCCTATTTCGACAATAACATCGTCCTTTATATGATTTTATAACCCATCTCTTTCTAACATTCGTAAAAAAAACAGAGATAGACCGAGATCGGTTTATGTGTTTTTATTGACAGCTTTATTTATTGCTTGAAACACACAAAAGCCTCATGTTGTCAATATAAACAGGAAAAACTGGAAACCACACAGAAATTGTACACATCAGATTATTGCCTGACAATGTATAACTGTGTCTAAAACCACACAAATTGTTGTACACCGGATTGCCCGAAATACACAAAAAGGAAACTCTGAAAAACAATTATTTTTGTTGTGTGTGTACAGTCTTTGACCGGCAAGCAAATCACTCCCACCATCCCCCGGGCGACGAGCGATCCGTCAGCCCGTATCAACACGGTACCGTTACCCCTCGAGATCACCAGGTCTCCGGGGTTAGCGATCCCGAGCTCGGCCTGGCAATCTGGCGAGACAAGGCCCGCCGGCGGACCGTACCAGTCGTCTTCTCTGTTCCCGAAGAACCATCCTCCGATGGGTGGCACGGCGTGTAACACGGTGAAGTGGTCCACGAACAAGGATCCTTTCACGTGGACGTCTCTCAGACCTCCGCACCCGGTATTGGAGCTGAGTTTCGTGCAGTCCGGTCTGTTCCAGGCGGCCGGCGGGGCGAGTTGATCCACGAAATTAGGAGCAAGCACCAGTACGCCTCTCCGTTCCCTGGAAGGACGGGAGTACGTGTCTTTGGTGTAGATGGTTACGCCCGGAATCTGCCCCACGGGACGATCGGCGCAAGACACATGCACACCTAGTCCTTCTCCGATGTCATCTTCGAACCAGTGTTTCCTATATCTTGTAGAATTCGAAAAAACACACCCTCCTTTCGAAGCCACATGAGTGCGGCGGTTGCTGCGAGGGCCGAAGCGGACGCTTGTTCCGTCTCTTGAAATCACCAAGTCCGTTTCGGCTGACGCGCGCTGCCCGCTCGGGGTGGGCGACAG
>NW_018128364.1:45012-45316 GCF_001952655.1 Monopterus albus
ACTATCAAGTTGTTGAATGAATCTCATGATGAATGAGCGAAGCGGACGGGTTCGTATTTCCAAGCGAAAGAAAGAGACCGATAAGCCCTTGCCTGAAACGCTCAACGTACTTAACGCACGGGTCGAAGCCTCCGACCGTTAAGGGTAAGGAAGCGGTCGGACTCTGAGTCGAGGCGGTCGGACTGCAATTCGAGGCGGTCGGACTCTGAGTCGAAGCGGTCGGACTCTGGCTCGAGGCGGTCGGACTGCAATTCGAGGCGGTCGGACTCTAGCTCGAGGCGCGATCGAAATCCGAGTCACAGCG
>NW_018128364.1:45365-45997 GCF_001952655.1 Monopterus albus
CGTTCGGACTAGCTCGGCGCGCTCAAGCCCGCGTCCGACCGCGTCGGCGAAGGCGATTCCTCACGGCCTTATATACGCGATCTGGGTGACCGTGAAAGTCACAGTTAAGTCACAGCTACAGACATGATGAACATAGCGGTGGTCATCGCAGCCTTTGTTCTGCAGGGCGCGTGGAGCGCGTGGATCCCTGGACAGAACGTCCATGTTCGACAGGATTCCGTCATGGAACATATCGGCGACGAAGTCAAATGCGTAAGATTATTCATACATTGACCCTTTCTCCAACGTTGCATAGCAATTTCTAATTTCGGTGTGTGTAATGTTGTTGTATGTGCGCGCAGCCTCCGGGATCGCTGTATCACAGCGTTCAACATCACGACTGTCAACTCGCCGCTCTGGAGTGTCTCTTCGGTCAGTTGGAAACCATGAAAAGCGAATGCGAAGATGAGTTCATCAGAATAGAAGACGAACTGGTCCACGTGTCTGGACTACAGAAGGTCCTCCGTGGCCTAGGCCTTCAGGTATGTCACAACATTATACGGAGATCGAGAACGCTGTAGAAGCAAGAAACTTATTACATTCTTTCTTTTACTCTAGCACCCGAAACGGTGCGACTGTGAGACCGGCCCGCG
>NW_018128364.1:46038-47351 GCF_001952655.1 Monopterus albus
CACGATTGGATCGGGCCCCCTAGGGCTACCGCATCGCCGCCTCCAACCCTTGGGGAATTGATGTGGAAGCAAATCTTCATGCAGCTGCAGTCGCAGATAAAACGCGACATCCCAGAAACTCATCCTTGCGCCTCATGCGCAGATGATGCATGTGCGAAATGAATTGAGATACGTGGCAATGGTTTTTTGTTTGTGTCTCGAATAAAACCACATTGTACACACGTTGGTGTTGAATAATAAAAATCATTCCGCTTTGAACAAAGTGAATTGTACACTATGATATCGAATAAAAATCATATGCACTACATAAAAAGGTTGTCGTGTCATCTTTTTCTAAATGTACACACACAACAATACAAAACACAAGAAATGTAAAATGCAAGGGTATAATTCTTTATTTTAGACACATGCGATTGTAATACTACATTCTAGTTCAAGAAAACAAAGCGTGACTCCCTCGTCATGTAATAAAGAACCATAAGAACTTGCTGTCCAGGCGGTCCGTTGTCGTTTTGATAGAAAAACACCGAGGGTTGTCTCCATGTCCATACGCCACGTCCAGGCCATGCATCAGCCTCGCGCCATTGAAACGGGCCGTGGTAATATAGGCATCGCGGTCCGTGAGCGCACTTCCCATATCCCCCGTTGAAGTAAACGCAGGGCGTCCTAGCCAAGAGTTCCATGTGTCGCGCGACCAGGTTCCTTTTCTCGGGTCCGGTTTCAGCCCAACGGTACGACGGAACGAACACAGACGATCTGACTCTGCATACAGGACAGGTCTTTGCCTGCGCGTGTTTGGTCTTTCTCCACGCGAGTATGCACCCGAGACAGAAGCAATGGTCGCAGTTGATCAGGATCCCAAATACGCGCTCGGTGCTCAGAGATTTCTTCGACACGATTTCAAAGCACACTCCGCAAGCGTTATCGTCTTCTCGCGCTTGAGCCTCCGCCATCTCTCACACACTCTCACACAATGACCAGTCTCTCGTCGTTTTTATATCCGGCTTTCCGCCCGCGCCCGCCTAGTACCCCTCGTCTTCGCTTTCTACGTTGGATTCGTAACAGCCTCCCCCGGCGGATCTCCCGGGTTTACTTTTTCTTTTGAGCTGCGATTTGGGTTCCGAGATGCGATAAGACTGAGGCAACGGAGGATAAAGCCTCTGTCGTGGCTGTTGTTGAAGCGGCGGTGGCGGAGTCGGACTCGGACGTGACTCCTCGCGGTCGCGATCGTATTTCGGTAACAGTTGCTGATCGTGAGGAGAATGAAACTGAGGCGGCTGACCGAGTTGACCGGGGCCGGGGTCGAATCTCGG
>NW_018128364.1:47986-48289 GCF_001952655.1 Monopterus albus
CTCCTCGCGTTCGCGATCGTAGTTCGGTAACAGTTGCTGATCGTGAGGAGAATGAAACTGAGGCGGCTGACCGAGTTGACCGGGGCCGGGGTCGAATCTCGGCGGAGGAGCGCGTAGTTGTTGATCGAGAAGAGAATGAGGCGGCTGAGGAGGAGGAGGCGGCTGACCGGGAGCACGAAACTCACGATCGGGCGATGATAGCTGCTCATGAGAAGGAGGAGGTAGTTGCCGATTAGGTTGTCGGTCCCAGTCCCAACCCCGCTCCACGTACGAAGGCGAATGTTGTTGTTGAAAATGCATATT
>NW_018128364.1:49877-51659 GCF_001952655.1 Monopterus albus
AACCCGATACCGGCGAGTTTCAAGATCAGCGATTTCGGCACGGCGTGCAATTTCTCCACGCCGGATCAGCTCCGAGGCACGCGAGCCAACAGAGCGCCCGAGATGATGTGGTGTCACGAATCGGATACCGCTTCGGACGTGTTCAGCTGGTATTGCGTGATGTGGGAACTGTACGGGGGGACGCCGCTGATACGCTACCAGACGCCCACGACGGACGAGGATCGCCCGTGGGATTTCTGCGCGAAGATCTACGCGAGAAACCTTTCGGCGCTGCTCGGCGTGTACGAACCTCGAAACGGCGAGCCCGCGCCCCAATCCACGCGTTACTTCGAAGAGATCGAGGCCGACGAGTTGCGTCGAACGTACCGCTCGAGACCCTCCGCCTCGAACGTACTCGAAAAACTTTCGAAAATGGCGCTGGCGACCGAGCGCCCCGTGCGAGATCAAGAATTCGTGGAGCTCGGAACGCTGTGCATCACCTTGTTTCCTCAAGAGAGATACGCGCCCGAGGATCTTCTCTCGCTGGACAGATATCGCGCGTTGCGCGAGGACGTCAGCCCCCTCACTCGCATTCCGCGCGCTACGATCCCTCCGTCTGTGAGCGTGGGAGAGTACAGGGCTACCGACGTCGCGGTGTGCGACGATTGCGCGCCCGAGGAGTTGTCGTCGCACGCCAGGATCGTACATAATCATTTGATAAAAACGTTCTACGGGTTTGACGTTTGCAGATTGGCCCCGGGTCCCATTCAACCGTACGAGTGGTATTCGAAAAAAGCTGCACAGGCGCGACCGCGAAGACGCTTAGACGCCAAACGCAAGACCACCTCGCCCCAGGGGTCCGACGACGGACGATCGAAGATCCTGCGCGTCGAAGAGGAGGACAGGAGTCGTTCGGTCGAGCCTCTCGCGGTGGACGAATCGAGCCGCCTCCGGGGGAAACGGCTCCGGAAAACTCATAATCTCGTAGAAAACAGAGGAACGGTTCACCTCAACGAGTTCTCCGCGAACGAAGAGACCAGAGGGACAGGAGGGACTCGAGTCGTCGTCAAAATACGAAAACGAACGACAGAGTCCGAGATCGAAACGGGGATCGCGATCCTCGCGCGAGGAACCGAGGGGGAATCGGTTATGTTTCGCAAAAACGTGATCGAGCTGTCGCAGGTCATGACCGAGAAACACCCCACCGTCTTCGCGGGGCCCGCTCGGGACATGTGCAGGTGCTCGGCGAGCGGCAACGTGAACGTGTTTCAGTACGCGCTGACTCTACCGGATTGCACCCCGGCCTCGGAGTGGACTCCGGCTCGAGCTCCGCACTCGCCCGCAAAATTCTCATCGCTCAGATCTTTCTGCTACTCCGCGAGGCGCTCGCTCGGCGCTGCCTGCCCGCGCACGGGCTAGACGCGAAAAACGTGTTGATATGCTACCAGGGGACCGCGATGATCGACGCGGTGGGATACCTCAGCAAACACTACCGAAAAGACGATTTGTTCGTAGCCTCCGCGACTTCGGGGCTCTTGGGTTTCTGTATCGATATCGTATCGCGGCACTTCCCCTCCGCTGCTGCCGCGAACCTAGTCGCCATACTGAAAGGCGTGCGAGATCCAATCTCGGAATTCGCGAACGCGTTGGGTCTCGCGCTTGAGAACCTGAGCGAGCGACGAGAAAGGATCCCCGCGCCGGACAGACTGACTCTAACGCAGGGGTATTTCACCTTCAGAGAATACACCGCCGAGATACCGACGTGGAAGACGATCGGATCGCTCGCCTCCCCGGCAGACGCCC
>NW_018128364.1:51743-55115 GCF_001952655.1 Monopterus albus
CAGTGCGATAATTCGAACCCTGACGCTGAGGTTGAAAGCCAAAGTCTTCGGAGAGGCCAGGGTCGAGCTTACGGCGCTGAACTGCACGAGCGCGCCGTTCGCGATCACGGTGGCCCGGCCCGCGGTAACCCGAGTCTCGAGCGTACGCGATTTGGACGTCGCGAAGCTTCAATTGTGCAAACAAGGCAAATGCTACACGCACGACGCGAACCCGGACGCTTCTGTAGATTCCCTGAGATGGGCGCCCGTCGCCGCGTTCTCGAAACACGCAAGAACGGGCCCCGTGAGCGAACTATGCGGAGAGTGACAGGGTCGTGATTCTGCTAGTGTTATTGGGTGACGACGCGACGACGACGGTATCATCCCTGATCGATCTCTTCAGACGAGTTTCTCCGCTGTGCGGCACCGACTGTAATTTCTGAAGAATCGTAGTATAATTTTGTGATGTGTATTGAAATCTGTGAATGTACATATTGAAAAGGCTGTGTAATAAAGAAAGAATAATAAGCCAAGACAAACTGTCGAATGTTTCTATGTTTTTTTTTATTTCGTGATCTACAAAATCATAGTACAGTCGAAGCCTTGGGTGAACCCGAGCACTCCCGCTGCTGTCATAATAACATAAGAGGAATAGTACGCTCCCGCTCCAAACACCGCGGTGGCTACGAGAGCGATTTGTTTGCACCGAGCTATTTTTCTTTCCTCCTCTCTGATTCTTTCTTCGCTTTCTCTTCGTCTTCGCTCTTCCTCCTTCGCCGTTTTCATTCGCTCCTCCTGTAGCTGTACCTGGGCTCTCTCGTACATCTCGTTTGTGTAGTGACTCCCTCCGTTAAACCTCAGCATTGTCTCGATCTTCCGTAAAAGTCCCTTGACCTGTTCTCCATCCCGCGGTGGCCGGGAATTGCCGAACGCGTGATACCTTCCTCCGCACTGGTTTACCAGTCTTTTCAGATCCTTGCTATCGTTCAGAAAGTCGTCCACGGATTTGCCCTCCAGTAAGTCGGCGTGCGTGAACAGGACGAGGCTGTACATGGAAGCGTCGGGTCCGAAATTGTCCTCGATCCAACTGACGGTCGCCTTCTCCTCCTCTGTGAATCTCGACTTTAGACTGATGGCCAATAAAAAAGCGTGCGGCCCGGGAACCGAGCGCGTAACGCAGTCCCGGATATTTTCCTTCACCTCGGCTCGCGTCTTATTCGTGTCGAACAGTCCCGGAGAGTCGATAACGGCGATGTTCCAGCCCTCGTCTTTAACCTCTTCTCTGCGGCATCCGCGAGTCACGGACGCCGGAGACATGCCTTCTTTTAAAGGCCCAGGATAGTGTTCCCCGAAGCGCTCTTTCCCGCTCCGGTCTTTCCTACGATTATGAGTCTTAATTCTTTGAGCTGTTGAGCGAAACCCCCTGCTAGCGTAATAGCAAGAACGAGAAACCATGGCCCCATCGTCAAAGATTTTTATTGAGGCGCTCATCAGGCGCTGAGATAAATCTTTGTCATGAAGGAAAGTATTTTCTCCAATACAACAACACACCAACCACACGTACGCATAACCATCGATAATATTATTTTTTTATTGAGCACAAAAATACACATGAGCATCAACGATATTTTGTAACACGAAAGAAAATCATGCACATCTAGGCAATAAACTAAAGAAATCATACACATCAATAAACTTTCAATGTCACAAGTCCAATGGTCCAACTATGAGAAGTCCACCTCTAAACGTTGTCGTTTGGCCTCGGTGCTCCCAATTCGCCTCCGTCGCGGCGAATCGAAGCGATCATCACCCTTGGTAGTACTCTCATTCTCGCCTTGCGGTATCTGAACGGCTTTGGCCAATTCCTCTAAGTATTGTATCATGCGAGCGCTCTGCGGACCCTGTCCCCGTGTTCCCTTGGCTCGTTTTGTGGACGAAGAAGAAAGCATCGCGGTGGCCGTTCGGTCGTCGCTCACATGCGAACCTCGTCTTCGCTACGATCGTCTTCGCTATCCGAAGCGACTGACTCTTCCTCCTCCTGGACCTCGCCTTCAGCGAGCGAAGGTTGCGTCGCGGCCGCGGCTTCTTCTTCTTCTTCTTCTTCCGAAGCGTCCTTCTCTTTATCCTCTTTTCCACTCAAAGCGTGCGAAGGGGTTTGGTCACCACCACCACCTCGTTCTTCCCCGATTGTCGCGTGATCGACTGTCTCTTCAGGCACGTCGGGCGAGCGAGCCTTGTCGTCTCCGTCCGAGTCCTGACAACTACTACAGCTGCTGCTGCTCCTTCTTGATGCGGCGTCGTCTTCTTCGCTCTCTCTTCCGCGTTTCTTCTCGGTCCCCGCGTCGGTCTCGGTCCCGCTCCAAGCGGCCGCGGCCTTTTCTCTTTTTTTTAACGAGGTCGTCGACTCGACACTCGATCGACGCTCCTTCTCTGGGATAAGTTTCTCGAGCGGAGCAGGAGAAAGACCTTTGGGTTGTTGCGAAGTAATGAGACCGGACCGTCCGGGGTTCGGTTTTATAATATCCGGGGTTCTTTTCGGACTGACTAGCTTCGATCCTCTTTTTCGGTCTTCCTCGCTTTCGCTGGTCCAAAGCGAAGAAAGACCTTGAGGCCGTCGCGGCGGCTGCGAAGTGCTGGGACCGGGGTTTGATGTTTTTATATCCCTGGGTCCTCCCGGATTAACCCTCGATCCCCCTCCTCTTCCCCTTTCTCCACTTTCGCGATGCGCCGAGGTCGACGGGCTTCTTCTTTCCACAAAACGAGATGGTTGGCGCTTGTATTTTTTGCCGATCGTCATGCGATACCTTCTCTCCTCGTCTGAATCCAACGGCAGTGCCCGTTTGCGTCCCTTTCTCAGCGACTCAGAGACGTAATCTCGACCCTCATCCGAATCCAACTCCCGACTGTATCCCGGGTTCGGTTTAACATCGCCTCTCCTCCTCGATTTAGCCTCGGATTCCGCAAAGTCGTCATCATCGTCAGAATCCGAGTTCGGAAAAAATGCGATGCGTGAAGATCCTCCTCGGCTAAGCGCTGTCCTCTTGTTTTTACCAACGTCCGTCGTTTTTTGTCGTTTCTTACCGACGCGGCGGCGTCGTCGTCTTTCATCTTCATCGCTGCTACTACTGCCGCAGGTTTCGATGGGGTCATCGTCTATGAACTCGTCTTCGTAATCGTAGTCATCGGGACTGCAGTCCGACGTGGTCACCAGGTCCTCGCCTCGAACCTCCGTATCCGTTTCCATCTCGCTTTCTGCGCTTCCGCAGCTCGTCTCCTCGGCTTCGCTCAAGCGCATGTTCTCGGGTCTCTTTCGGCGTCCGGCGCGATCTCTCGGATCCCTAGGAGCCTCACGGTAGCCGCCGTACCGCATAGGAGCGGCGGAACTCTTTCGTT
>NW_018128364.1:55574-55999 GCF_001952655.1 Monopterus albus
GTCGAGCGTTCTCTGCGGTCCCGCTCCCGTTGCTGCCGCTGCATCGAGCGTTCTCTCCGGCCCATCGACTCGCGATCAGGGGGTAGATAGCGGGCGCTGGGAAAGGCCGCCAGGACGTTCTTCGACCACCTATCCGTGGACAGGGAGGACAGACGTTGGATCAGAGCAACGCTGAGACGATCTTTCAGACCGCGCTCCCTGAGAACGTTCACCACGCTGCGGTTGCTGGCCACCCATTCTCCCAATATGTCGGCGTGCGCCGCGTTCAGCAGAGTGTCGTCCAGTCTCAAGAGAGCGCACACGGCTTCTTTCCTCTCGTCGTCTCCGTTCAGCCAAGGATCGCACAGCAATAGAGCGGACATGTTTTTGATCCAGTGAGAGGCCGGGGTCGGCTCCGGGGTCCCGTAGAGAGTATTGCGTAGGAA
>NW_018128364.1:56253-57020 GCF_001952655.1 Monopterus albus
ATATCACTTTCACGTTGGCGTAAATCTCCTTGTCCTTGACCGAATCGCCCTTGGTCACGGTGTACCACTTTTTCTGAATCTTGTTCACATCTTCGGGGGGTTGTTGTATAAGCAACTCCGCGCACGCAGAGGATTCCTCCGGGCGTCCGGATTTTTGGCCGTAGAGGATCATTTGCTCAGCGAGAGCCAGGCGATCTTTCCTCATCCGGCCCGATATCAATCCGGCGCGTCTGCTTCGCACGCTGGCGCGGAACGTCGGATCCGAATCGTACTCGCGCTGAAACTTGAGAAAGCCGCGCACTCTCTCGATGGGACAGTAGAGCAGCTCGGCCGCGGCGAACGCGCTCGGGATCCTGCGGTCCATCAAGGCGATGGCCAATTCCACGACCTCGATCATCGCGGGGGCTGATATTTTGCTCTCCACGTGCTTGGGCACTCCGTTTCGCCAACCTCCGGGGTTCACGCGTCTGGTGAACGCGGACAAGGCGGTCTGTTGTATCTCTTGGCATATTTCCTGACCCACGATGAACGTGTCCCTGCCCAGCTCCTGGAGGGTCTCGTTCCAGCAGCTCATCAGCTCCCCGTTACCCTTCACGCAGCTGCGTTTCAAAGACCTGTAAAATTTCAGCGTGGTGGACACGTACAGCTCTTTTTGTTTATCCTGGTCCTTCCGCAGAGCCACCACGGGTAGGAGATTGCCGCGCTTCCCACCGAGGACCTTCCCGCTGCGTCTAAAGTACGCCACGCGAGGCTCCTCGCGGCCCTTC
>NW_018128364.1:57051-58852 GCF_001952655.1 Monopterus albus
ACTTGATCTTGCTCTCGTCGAAGCAGTCGTTGCTAGCGTCGCGTTTCTTTTTCTTTTCGCGGTCCTCGAGACCGCCGGGCGCGCAGCACATGGGCATGATCTCTTCCATTTGAGAGGACAGATCCTCGTCCTCGTCCTCGTCGTCGTCGTCCCCGGGTTGCGCGCCCTCTCCCGCGTCGAGTAACAACTGACACGGTTGTATCTGCTGAAACGAGGGCGCGAGCGCGTCGAGGCGCGTGGGCATCTCTAAGGCCATGTCCCAAAACTCGAACATGTCGCCCGCGATCTTTCGCAGGAGCTGCAGGCTCTTGAGTCCCGGGGTGAAAAGCACCTCTTGCAAAAAGTAAGACTTCTTGCCGCCCTCGTGCGGGATGAGGGCACTGTAGGTGCCGATCATAGACCTCCTGGCGTCGAAGCGTACTAAATTGTGCTTCTCGGAATACTGGGTGACCACGGGTATCACCGTGCGACGGCTATTTTTCCGCAGCTCGTCGTTCGGTATGTAGTACGCGGTGTAGTTTCCGTATATCAAGAGCACGTGCTTGAGCCCGGCTCTGTCCGACGTGGCCACGGAGCCGAATTCGGTTCCGCCCAAAACCTCCACCAGATCCATGAGGGCCATCAACAGCGACCGAGAAGGCTTTTGGCGCGACAGCAGCGCCTCGGCCCTGTTCAGTACGTCCTCTCTGATTTTCTTGTACGCGACCTGAGGTCGCCATCTGTTTTCTTCGAACGACAGTCTGCGCTGCCCGTCCACCATCAAGTCTCTGACCGCCTCGAAGAGCCCCTTCGTCTCTAGGCATTCGTAAGCCTCTTCGTGCCCTTCGTCTGTGGAATACCACTTGGGATACCGCGATACTACGAATATCGGTTCTGCTGCCATTTCTTCGTCCTTTCGCTCGACTTGTCCGCTTCATACGCGATACTTCTGTGGCTTCTGCTCACTGCGGCGATGGCAGTTATAAAGATTTCGGATCGGTCCACGTCAGGCTTCGAAAACGCTAAGCCCACCTCCGTCTTTAGACGGTTAGGCTCTCCGGCTCTCCTTCTCGAGTCTTAGGCGAGGGAGTCCGACCGCGCAGGCTTGGAGTCCGACCGCTTCGCGCGCGAGAGAGTCCGACCGCGTAGGATCGGAGTCCGACCGTCCTTTTTCGGCACGCTCAATCGATATGAAGCCGCCGACACGAACAAAATTTAAACCAAACGAATCACCGAATCAACTCTCGCGGTCCCAGCACACAGACAGCGCAGACATGGTATACCTCTCGATAATGATCCGATGGCTCGCTACGCCTCGAGACCACGGCTGGTTTCAGTCGACGGAAAACATTCAGCGCTGGCATATGACGCGATGGTATTTCGAATCGCTCCACGGCGTGAGGCAAAACTTAACTCTGGTGCTTCTAGAATGTAAAGACAGCGCGATCGTGGCGCAGACACAGTTCCTGAACGAGACGTTCGATTTCGTTCAGCGCCATTGGGCGAATCGAACCCTCCCGGGTCTGATGTGGGATCAGATCGAAAATGTCATCGACCCGCACTGGAAATGCGCGTCTTCGCACAACAGAGATAACAAAGTCGCGATGTGGACCGTCGCCCCGGATCGAGGGTTCAGCGTCGAGGTCCTGGACACGATGAACCTAATGGGAAAAAAATTCTGGCTCAGAGTCGAAGGAGCGAATTACCTCACGGTGGATCCCGAGACCGACTTCAAGCTGAGAACGCCGCACGTGAGTCCCGTCTTGATCTTTCATTCGATTACGAGTAAAATTTTAAGAAATTGAAAATCTTTCTCTTATTC
>NW_018128364.1:59075-59462 GCF_001952655.1 Monopterus albus
CCCGCGGGCTCGACGTCTCGTAGCGGGCCCCTCGCGGGCTCGGCGTCTCGTAGCGGACCCCCTCGCGGGCTCGGCGTCTCTAAAAAATCTGTGGCGCCACATTATTTTTTGCAACGCCCAGATTAAAGAGTTCTACGGCCCCCGCGGGCTCGACGTCTCGTAGCCGGGCCCCTCGCGGGCTCGACGTCTCTAAAAAATTTGTGGCGCCACATATTTTTTTGCAACGCCCAGATTAAAGAGTTCCACGGCCCCCGCGGGCTCGACGTCTCGTAGCCGGGCCCCTCGCGGGCTCGACGTCTCCTATGAGTCCGACCGCGTAGGATCGGAGTCCGACCGCCTCGAGCCGGAGTCCGACCGATTCTGCTCCGCCCAGATTAAAGAGTTCCA
>NW_018128364.1:60088-65217 GCF_001952655.1 Monopterus albus
GGGCTCGCCGTCTCGTAGCCGGCCCCCTCGCGGGCTCGACGTCTCCTATGAGTCCGACCGCGTAGGATCGGAGTCCGACCGCCTCGAGCCGGAGTCCGACCGCGTAGGATCGGAGTCCGACCGTCCTTTTTCGGCACGCTCAATCGATATGAAGCCGCCGACACGAACAAAATTTAAACCAAACGAATCACCGAATCAACTCTCGCGGTCCCAGCACACAGACAGCGCAGACATGGTATACCTCTCGATAATGATCCGATGGCTCGCTACGCCTCGAGACCACGGCTGGTTTCAGTCGACGGAAAACATTCAGCGCTGGCATATGACGCGATGGTATTTCGAATCGCTCCACGGCGTGAGGCAAAACTTAACTCTGGTGCTTCTAGAATGTAAAGACAGCGCGATCGTGGCGCAGACACAGTTCCTGAACGAGACGTTCGATTTCGTTCAGCGCCATTGGGCGAATCGAACCCTCCCGGGTCTGATGTGGGATCAGATCGAAAATGTCATCGACCCGCACTGGAAATGCGCGTCTTCGCACAACAGAGATAACAAAGTCGCGATGTGGACCGTCGCCCCGGATCGAGGGTTCAGCGTCGAGGTCCTGGACACGATGAACCTAATGGGAAAAAAATTCTGGCTCAGAGTCGAAGGAGCGAATTACCTCACGGTGGATCCCGAGACCGACTTCAAGCTGAGAACGCCGCACGTGAGTCCCGTCTTGATCTTTCATTCGATTACGAGTAAAATTTTAAGAAATTGAAAATCTTTCTCTTATTCTTCTTCTAGAAACCTCACGATGTCGCCGTCTTGATTCCCAGAGACAACGCCGTGGAGAAGATCTACCTGCGTTGCTCCGAACCTCAGACGATCTACGACCTGTTTCAGAAAAACGATCTGAGATGCGCCTCCGAGGTCTGGGCGTACGACACGAGGATACACGTGTCGACCGCGGCCCCGTGCTCCGTGCTGGTAGACAATAACATGGACGTGATTCGAATGAACGAGCTGTCCGAGGACGACTCCGCGCTGGGCGCCGTGGCCGAGAAGTCCCGCGGATACTACAACACTAGAGCACCGCTGCGCCAAGTGGTCATGGAGGCTACGCGCGAGTCTATGCTACGAGGAGGGATGTACCAGGCGCACGACAGACATCCACGCCTGGCGTCGGTGAGGGAGCAACGCTCCGCGATGTTCGACACGGCCCCGGTGAAGGTGGTACTGTGTTCGGAGAACGGCATGGAAACCCTCAAGCAGGCGCTGACCGCGGACGGTCGATTCGTCTCTTCGGCAGAGGTCATAGATCGCGACGCTGACACCTTTATCAACCTGGTTCCCGAGAACACGCGGCTCATGGAGATCCCCCCTAACAGCAACAACTATTTGCTTCAAGGTAAGAGTTCAAACGTAACGTAATAACCGGCGAATCGAAAACGATAATTTCCTTCTTTGCTTTTCGTCCTCTTCGCAGATTCGTGCAAAGAGCCCGGAGACTTCACGTGCCTGTACTGCTGCCGTTACCCCAACAAGGTGCACCTCACGTGCGGTCACACCTGCTGCGAAGACTGTTTCGCCCAACTGATTAGCTGCGGCCAGTGCAGGGCCGCGATCCGACTCAAAAATAAAACAAATCTGAAGAGGAAAAGGACGTCCGAGAACATCCTCGACGTGCCCCCGGGCTTCGACTTCACGTGCCGCACGTGCAAAGAGCGTAAAAGCTGGGTCTCGGCGTGCTCGCACATCGTATGTTCTTGCGACGACCGCTGCGGCGTCTGCAGCTCATGGGTCACCGAAATGAGAAAACTGTTCTGGTCTGAGTGATTGGTAAAACGCAACTGGGTTCATATGTTGGTTTCTGAACATGAGAATGTATGCAACAAAAAAATAAGTTTATTTCTGTTCTCCACGTGTTGTATGAGAATGTATGGGTTCATGTTGGTTTCACAACAAAAAAAATGTTTATTCTTCACGTGTGTTTCATTGAGAATGTTATGTGTTATGACTTCACTTGAAATAAAGAACACGTTCACTCACAGAAAGTGCAATTTATTTTGTTCACTCATATTACAAAAAACATCATTCACAAAAGACACTATCACATCACACAATCAACAAGCGATCAATTGGGCTGTAGCAAAGTCACTTTGTCATACCGCGTAGTCGGTATCTGTATCTTCTGCGTGACCCCGTCCTCCGTAGATTCCTTGGGCAGACGTTTAAAGTTGTAGCAGTATATCCTCTCTGGATCCGTCTCGCCTCGAGTGACGATCAAATAGTAAACTCGGCTCGTTTTCAGAAGCGCGTATACGTGCTTAAGCTTCGTTCCGTATGTCTTGTGGTGTCCTTTCAAACGGAACAAGATCAGAGTGCATCGTAACGCAGCCGAAAGCGCCTCAAGGACACGCTTGTCGTCAGATCCCTCGGCCTCGCCGACGCGATAGGCGTAGTAGTCAGAACACTGTAGCACCCCGCAGAGATGTTTTACGAACGTCGAGCTGTCTCCCAGGGACACCAAACGAGCGTTATTCCCTGCGTAAATGCGTATCGAATACGGAGCGTCTATTTTCGACGACGATGCGCTCGGAAGCTCGATCGTGTCAACACGCAAGTGATAGTCTGATGCGTCCTCCGGGGCCGGGGACGCGGTTGCAACCGCGTCCTCCGATTCCTCCTCCTGTTTCACTATCTGTCGCGGATGATCAAGCGTCAGAGAATCGTTTTGTTTATCCGTTTTTGTAATGTCCTTACTATCCTCGTGTTCTTGTACCTGTATTTGTTGCTGCTGAGACACACCGAAGGATTCTTCGGGTTTTACACAATCCGATTTTTTTACGTTTTTTTTGTCATCGGCGTGTTCCTCGTCGCTGTCGCTATCAGGGCGTCGTCTTTTAGGCGTACGCGATCCCCCGCGCGGGCGCGGGCCGTCAGAGCTTCTGTCTTCTCCTCGATCCCCTTGCATGAAATCTATTGGAACGCGTTCGGGGTCCTGCGGGTCCTGCACCTCCAGCCGGTCCACAGCTTGCCGTATCGCAGTTTCGTACTGACCAAAGAAATCCCCGGTGTCCATGGGAGGCAAAACGTTTAGGGCTCCATCCTTCTTGGCGCAAGTAGCCTCGAGATGCTGTATAATCCTATCGACAGAAGCGTCCATAAGGACTCGCAAGGTCTTTATATCCGAAGTTCCGAGGAACTCCTCCAAAAAACGCACAGACGTTGTAAGAGAACAGTTATCAGCTGATACATTGTCTCTGTCTCTGATCGCTTCTTCCAGTTCCAGGGTCGCCCGCGCTTGCATATCTGTATGTGAACAGGTCAAGTTACATAGCTCCATGCGCAGCATGCTCGTTTCGCGTTTTGCATCGGACATCGTTTGCTCATAATCGAGCTTTAGTCTCGCTTCGGTAGCTTTGGACGCGCATAGGCTGTCTTGTGTTAACTTAAGCTCGTTTTGTATGGAAAGCAGTTTGTCGGCTAGTTCCGTTCTTTGTTTCTGACATTCAAACAATGCGATTTGTAAGCCGCCGGGTTCTACATGACGCTGTACGGTTTGTTCACGAACCACGGCTTGTTTGGAACAATCTTTTTTTTTGTCGTCCGATAACCACGCTGTGCGCTCCGCATGTAACAGGCCGATCCGCGTCTCGCATGATGCCAACCGTTCTCCAACATCTGAAAGATCTCGCTGCAGACGAGAGTTATCGTCGCGCAAATCGCGGATGCAGTCGAACAGCGCCCAACCTACGTTCACGATCCGTTCCCATTTGCCAGATACGTATGAAGGACATAGATAATCCTCCTCCGTCCCTCCGCGGCCCATCGATGTAGCCAACGAGTCTTGAATTGCTTCCATGGCGTTTGCGAGCGAGCCTTTCATACCGATTTCCGCGACTGTCATCAGGGCATCGCGAAGAGACATGTTGTCGTGTTTCTCCCCGGTAATTTTATCAGCGTCGATTTCAGCAAGGATCTCGAGCACTCGATCCGCGACCGAAACGTGTCGCGGGGCTCGGATAAATTTCATGTCACGAAACGTGTCCTTCAAGCCTCTCGTGAGTTTGCGGAGCACAACGTCGTATAAACCGCACAGTTCCGTGGCTAGAGTTAAGCCCAACCGCGTTGAATTCCCGGGGCTTTTTTTGAGTTCCGAAAACCAGCTCACGATAGTTTCGAACTGTAATTCCAGCGCCTCGGCCAAAAGCTCGGCCTCGTTTAGCTGCCGAACTCCGAGCTCGGACGCGGACGCGTCCTCGGTTGCGGGGGGGTAGGTCTTATTCTTCTCCTCGGCCGAACGGAAAAGTCCTAACGTGATATCCGAGAGCTTGACACGAGCGTCCTCTCCAATGCTCGAAAGAGATAGATTCTCGAGTTTCAACTCCACTTCTGCCGTCGCGTCGGAATCGTGAATCGTCGTCGTCGAGCTTCCAGGTCCTCCAGAATCTGAGCCACGCGGCGTTTCCGATCGTTTCGGCTGTTCCTCCGGCTCTGAATCGCGCTCTACATCGTTTTTGCCATAACCACCACCCGGAGTCGGGATCTTGTCCTTCTTTTTCTTCGTCTTCTCTGTCTTTTTTCTTACGCTCGATTGTTTGTCCTTCAAATTCGGCAGCTTTTTCTTCTTGGTCTCTGAGCTCCCGTCTTTCTTCGGCGCTCGCCGCGTACCATCTGCGGTGATCGAGACAATATCGGCTCGGTCCTCCATCGCCGTCGATCACCGTCGAGCACAAGCTCGTACAAAGTCCTCCGAGAAGCAACTCGTCGATCTGCGCTACTCCTCGGGCTTTCAGCGGCACCTTCCCGCACACCGAAGGATTCGCGCGATACGCGAATCCGCACCGCTGGCAGACCCGGTCAGAATCGCGCCACAGCGAAGGGTTCACGCGTAAACGTCGCGCGAGCGAGTCTAACTCTTTCGTCCAGCGCGTTAGAGCTCCGCAGCACTGGGCCGCTAACACCACGGCCCAAAACGGCGCTTGTATCGTTCTGGCGACCGACTCGCCTTCGTTCGAGCTCGATTCTAACCCGTACCGCGTAAGGATCACGCGCAGCCAGCGCGGCCCGTGCTGTTGAGCGACAGCCTCGGCGCTCGACGCGTAACACCGCGGCGGGTTGGTTGGGAGATCCCACGGCAC
>NW_018128364.1:65432-67347 GCF_001952655.1 Monopterus albus
GCCTCCTTCGTCGCGTCGCGCAGCAGCGAGACGTGAGCTAGGGGCTCCGCGGCTAGAAAAGCGCCAATCCTTTTGACCTCGTAGCCATCCCTCCCTGGTATCGCGGGGCGAAAGTGCTTGTTCGACACGAGGCCGTAGCATTCCTTCCCTCGCTCGTATAGCACCCTGAAGATCACGCAGCGCGTGTCTTCGAGTAAACCTCGCTCGACCGGGACTCGGAAAGTGTCTCCGAGATCCACGTCGGTCACTCTCACCGTAACCGGCAGACGCTTTTCGATTTCGGGTAGTTGCACCCACGTGTACTCGAAACCCACCGCCGCCTCGGACGGCTCCCGTTTCACGAGCAAATAACGCTGAGCCATGGCCCGTGCAATTCAAGAATTAACCACGAAACACATAATATGAGATATATCTTTTTCTTTATTGCTGTTCATACATTGTGATAAGTTACACCAAGCACATGAAACAAACAAATGTAGCATAATCAAACACACAACAACATCGAGGTCCCCCTGGTCCCAATTTACACTTCGAGGAGTCCGCGCGGCTCCTCCGGCTCTTCCGTCGCAACATCATGCCCCAAATCGCCTTGCCTCGCTTGCTCGTCTTCGATTCCGTCGTCGACCTCGAGACGCTGCGGGGACATTGGTCCGCAGCACCCCTCCTGTCCTTCATCTCCCGTCGTAGTATCACAGTATTCGCAATTCTCTTCGTAATCGTCGTCTTCGTCCTCGTCGAACCAGAGTTCGGACCGCGAGCTCTGCGGTCCGAACTCCAGATAACAGCTAAGCGTAGTGTTGCATCTCGCGGCGTCGAAATTACGGCTCCCGCCCGCCGCTGCCACGACGGCCTCCGCCCCGCCCCGTCCACGGGCTCGACGGGCTGTCGCCCGACACCGAGCCCTTCGTCTAACGTCATCAAAGCCTCCGCGGCCTCCATCATCGCGTCTTCGATCGGCGATAAGGGGCGAGGCGCGTCGTCTGTTGCATTCGCGACGCGCAGTCGCTCTCTGTAGGCTTCGAGTATCTCCGTCATAACCTCCACGCGTTTATCTAGATTTAGATTTTGTGTGAGGCGCAGGTATAAGGATAGGTTTTTATATCCATCCGAGAATTTCTGAGGCGAGGACGACGACGTCGCGCTAGACACCACATCTTCTCCGTAATGTCGACGCAGGATGTCTTCAAACACTTCGCGAGGCAAAGCTTGCGCCGCGCGGAAAACGGAGAGCGACGAGGGTCCCTCGTCGCTCGAAATTATCTTCGCACGCTGCTCCATGCGGTCCCTCGGTCACTGAGCTCGCTGAGCTACTCGGTTAGCCCTCCGTTCGCAGAGAACGCGGCAACGCGCGTACAACGTCTCCGGGTCCACTAGTACTTCTGAAAAAATGGGCCGCTTGCACCGGGGGCACGTCGTGTACATCTGTTTGAGGTCGGTGAACGTGCAGGTGTTTGCCTCGGGCGTGCTGAGCGGCACGGCGATCACGGGGGCCGCGCAGCAGGACGATACGAACGTCATCCGTTCGAAATCGAATTCCACGTCGATGTTTTTCGGATTGCCTTTGACCTCGGACGAGCGAAACGTTTGGTTCTTCAGGCACCGAATGCACCTCAGGTCGCCTTCGAGGTTAGACGCCGCTTCTGCTTC
Source organism: Monopterus albus (assembly GCF_001952655.1). Taxonomy (NCBI): domain Eukaryota; kingdom Metazoa; phylum Chordata; class Actinopteri; order Synbranchiformes; family Synbranchidae; genus Monopterus; species Monopterus albus. Next base: position 67,080 of record NW_018128364.1, read on the forward strand.
TCCTTCTCCCTCATCCGACGACTCGCGGAAGTCGTCGTGGAGTCGCTGGGGCGGCGCGATCAATATCTGCTTGTGATTGTAGTCCACCCAGTTGATGTGGCAGCTCAGCGCCGCGTACAAGAGCATCTGGAGTTCGGGCGCCAAAGCCCTCAGCTTGTGAAACTGCTCGTCGCGCACCATCGCCGCGGCCTCTCTGAGCTGAGGCATGCACGCCGCGGCCATCTCGAGCGGCCGGTCCGACGTGTACGCCGCGGCCAGCCCGTAGTAG
>NW_018128364.1:67926-68793 GCF_001952655.1 Monopterus albus
CTGTTTGTAATGGCAGACTGCGTTGAGGCACTCCAAGTAAGCCTGCGTCAGGACGGCTTTTGCGTGGCGACGGGACCGCGGGACTCCGGCGTCGGGTACCCGTGTCCGATCGAACCCTTCGCCCCCGTGCTCCTGAACTCCCCGGTCGTCTTGCATCTCTACTGCCCCGAGCTGTTCCCGGACGAGGTCTTGCGAGTGCACGCCGAACACCTGGGTCACTTCACGGGGATCAGGAACGTGCCACGGGTGAACGACGACCACGAGCGAGCGTTGTTCGAGGGCCTGTGCAGACTGTTCGGTCGAGACCGCGTGCTCGACGTATATGACGAGACCCTCGCGGAGGACGAGGTGCTCCGCGAGGAAGCGGCGAAGGCGCGGAGGGACGGTCGAGAAGCTTGGCCGAGCGTGTTCGCGTCGTTCCAGGGCGCGGACCCCGAGAGGGTGAGGAGGACGCTCGCCCTGTTGCGCAAGCTGACGCGAATGTTCGACCCGAACGAGCTTCGCGACAACGACATCCAGCACACGCAAGGACAGGAACCCGCGCACATGCTGTTCCTGTACGCGATCCAGCTCACGGCGCTGTTCCTCAGCAGTCGGGTGGACGAGAAGATCCTCGCCACCATCATGAGCGTGGCTTCGGCGCCGTTCCTCGAGGCGAATTTCTGCGACCCGCTGTGCGCCGCCGCGTTGCTCAAGCCCATGTTCGTACCCTGGTACGATGCGCTCCCTAGGAAGGCGGAGGAGGCCGATCCGAGCGTCGACCCCGCGCCCAAACTGCAGTACTACAGGCTGTTTCTCGGGTACGAGATCGGAAACGACGGCGCGGGCGCGTCTTCGGGCGGGGCCGCCGAACTCGCCTGGGCCGGG
>NW_018128364.1:69189-71606 GCF_001952655.1 Monopterus albus
GACAGGGGCACGGCAAGAGCCTGTGCTTCGGCAAGATTTTCACCGGTCCCGAGGACAAGAAGCCCCCGCCGAAGTACAAGACCGCGTTCGGGGATTTTGCCACGGTCACGATGGGCGTCTCGAACGCGACGGAGATGCTGTCGATGTTGGAGATCGCGTTGTCTTCGGGCAAGGGAAAGGGCGATCGCGACAACAGCAATCTACGAGCGACGCTGTCCAAAGGCTACAGGCCTCCCGCGATCCAGAGAATAGCGATGGACGCCTCGCTGTACGCCCGTTACCACCACAGGTTCAACACGGGCGAGTTCACCGAGGTGGCGTGCGTAAAGGCCATGAGCGATCCCAGATACAACGAGCTGATACATAAGGACGCTCTGAACGAAAAGAGCGAATATCGCCTGTGCTTGGCGAACGGGGCTTTGCCCATGTGCGTGCTCACGTTGGCCATGACCATGCGACAGACGGTCATGATCGCCCTGGGCTTGTTCTGCACCGAGCTGGCCCGCTCGGCGTACTCCGCTTCGAGAGTGAACTACGGCACGCTGTGCGCTCGTCTGGTCTCTATGTCCAAGGCGACCAAGTTCAGACACAAAAAGGACTCGGACGAGACGAACGTGTTTGCCGGCGGCGCGTCCTACGGCGCGACCCTGAAACTGACGTGTCCCGCGTTTAGCAAAGCGGGCCCGAACGGCGTCAACGACCGCGACTTGAACGACATGGAGTGGCTGCGCGCGGACGACGCGCGGTTGCCCTCTCACGTGCGCACGTCGCTGGCCATGATCGGGGACACGAAAGCCCAGGTCCGAAAAATCATGCAACAGCACGGGCTCTGTTACAACAGGATGCTGTTCACGAGCGACGGACGCGCGTTGAGGTTCGCCGACGTGTTCGGCAACGAGGAGTGCATGATCCAAGCCCCCGTCGTGCTCAACGCGAGCGTCAGGCTGTTCTCGAACTCGCAGAATTCCTTCGGCTCTCTCAAGCCGTGCAAACGGGGATGTTATTACCCCGTGGCGATCCTGAGCAACAGGTGCGTGGACACGAGCCGATACGTGTACTCCGGAGGCGCCAAGGATCGCGACGAAGGCGGAGCGGACGCCACGGTCGACGAGTTGGTAGAAAGGATCAAGCGAGAGGTGTCCCGCGTGCTGCCCAAGATCGACGTGGGACGCATCAAGATGATGGCCCCGGACCTGACCGAACAAGAGTTCGACGCGTTGGTCTCGGCCGTGAAAGCCAGCAACATCGAGGTGACCGGTCGAAGGGATAAGTTCTCGTTTCGCGGCGACGACGGGGGGGTGTCGAACTCGCGAGGAAAAGACGACGGTGTTGAGGAGGAGAAGAAAAATGGACCTACGACACGCGACGATAAGAGGACGACGAAACGCGCGGTCCCTGAAGAAGCCAACGAGGAGTTGAACGGAGGAGGCAGCTCAAAGAGACGCAAAACGGACAACAAGCTGATCGGAGGGCTCCGCATTTGCGAGGAGGACGACGATGACGATTTCGGCTTTGACGATTCCGATTAGAGGGCATGGCGGTGGCTTGTGTGTTGGGCAACTGTATTATTATATTTTAAAAGGTGTTTTGTGCTTGTGCTTGTTTTCAATGACATAAAGAGTGCAGATAACAATAAAACGACAGAAACCCACAGTACGTTATTGTCTTATTGTTTATTTCAACCTTTATGCAACAACAAACAATATACAATATCATCGTTATTATCAACGTGGACAGTTTTGCGACGTCCAGATGGAGGCTTGTGTGTTGGACAACTGTATTATATTTTAAAAGATGTTTTGTGCTTGTGCTTGTTTTTCAATAATGCTATGAAGAGTGCAGATAATAAAACGACAGAAAACCACAGTACTGTCTTATCGTTTATTTCTATCCGTACAACAAACAATACACAATATCATCGATGTCCTATCAATGTTCTTGATTGCCGTTGGCGTTTAGATGAGTCCGCTCGGCGGATCCCGCGGCCGCGGCCGCACAGGGTTAGATGGTGTATTTGTGCCCTGTGCCGACTCAGTTTTGTGTCGATTAACGGCTCTGAGCGAGTCCTGAGTGCTGCCCTGAGTGCGCACCTTATCATACGGGCGTTTCACGCAGAATGGATCCCATCGCCTCAAACGAGTTGGACTCTCGCGGGCTGTGGGCTCCGATGAGCCACTACGACTTTTTCACGTGGCCAGGCGAAGAGACCGACGAGGAGAACGATGAGGAGGAAAACGAGGAGGACACCCCGCGGCGCTCCGTTGGCATGTGGCCTACGTTGCATCGCACGTGGATTTCTTTCTTACAACGGCTGGGCGATTACTGGTGGGGACCCGTAAATCCCGAGGCCTTCTTGAGGAAAGGGGTCGGCTCCGCCGCCGTATGGGATTGCGGCGGGGGCGGGGTTACGATGCCCG
>NW_018128364.1:71618-72817 GCF_001952655.1 Monopterus albus
TGTGCCACTGGACCGTAGAATACAATAAACGGGGATACGTGTTTGGCGAGTACCACCCTGACCCCGACTGCGGATACTACCGTGAATATTTTCGCGACGTAATCTCGAAAAACCCCATCGTTACGCTTAACAAAGCATTAGAGGTCAAAAACGGGTATCTGATCGCAAAACCCGAACACATCGACGGCGCGGCCGCGGGGTCGGACAAATTGTCCCGAACGATAACCGAAACGCGCTCCCTGATCGATCGCTTGGATGAGGCATGGTGGGGGGTCGTACGAGGTCGCGCTCCGCTCAGCGCTCCACCGCTGTACTCGGAGACGGCAGCAGCGGTGAGAGAGAAACGAGAGAACACGCGGGAACACCGCGAAGTGCTACGGGACTTACGGAAAGCGGACGAGCGACTCGTGAACCCGGCTCGACCGGCCACGGCGGCCGTGTGCTACACGGACGAAGACTGTCTTTTTCATTTCGTAAACGCAAAGGGAGACGTGTATAACGTGACTAGCAACGCGCGAGGATTTTGTCTTAGTCGAGCTCACGAGCTCGACTGTCTCCAGTTCCCGACCGCGAGAGCTCTCTTGGATCACGTGGGCGCGATCGCCACTTTCGTGCCGAGGCCCCTCGAGACGCTAAAGAAACTCTGCGGAAGCGCGCTGAGAAAGGCGAGGGTCGAGGGTCGCAAATGAGACGAGGACTCCGATAAGGTCTCAAATAATAACGTAACACCTATACGTGGACAACGAGTGTGTTCATGAGGAACCATGGGGGCCTATCGCAGGGATATTAAAGTTGTGAATGTTATGATGTCTGTGATTTCTGCAGTTCTAAGAATAAAATCTGAAAGAAAGCTTGGTAATAATTCTTGTGTTTTCACTTGGTTCTATAAAATAGTTTAATGCCAGCTGTATTCGTATGTTATGTGAAATATAAATAATATATAGACCACCCGAGTCAACATTTATATCTCTTTATTTTTACGATAAAACAATGATCTTTAACAACAACAACAACAGGCAGGCAGGCAACACACATGTCACTGTATTCACACGCAGGATGGGTGGCTCTGATTACTCGTCGTCGGAGTCCGAGTCCTCCGTTTGGTAGACACACTCCTTGGGCTTTGGTACGAAAGTGGCGATCTCGTTCACGTAATCCAGAAGAGCTTTCGCCGTCGGAAACCTGTATCGTCTGCGCCG
>NW_018128364.1:72907-73509 GCF_001952655.1 Monopterus albus
GCGCCCGCCGTGCCGGCCCGCCGGCGCCTGAGCCCTCTTGTCAATGTCCGTAAGTTCTGTAATAAGAACACGTTGTCACGCGTGTCCATGCTAGGGAGGGCGTGACCTCGCACGATCCCCCACCAAGCAACGTCCAAGCGATCGATTAGATCGCGCATTTCGATTGTCGTGCGCTTCAAAACATCCTCATCTGGCGTCTCGGCGACCCTGCGAATGACGTCAATGTTAGGCCTGGCGATCAAGTGTCCGTCCTTGAATCTTTTTAATATTTTTTGGATCGTAACAAAGGGGTTTCTGTTGTATTCGTAAGGATCGCACCGCCATTCGAAAACGTCTCGGTTCATTTCGTCTAGATTACAATGTCCGTATCCCCTCTTGCGAAAGTCCACCGACCAGTGGCACACGTCCCACTTGGTCACTTTAACCGAAAGCGTAAATGCTAATTTGCTTGTGTGGCGCCAAAAGCGCCATATGCCCACCGCCGCGGACCCGACCTTGATCCGAGGATCTTCCAAAAAGGACTCGACGTAGTCCGAGTTCACGGGTCCCCACCAACGATTACCCAGCCGTTGCAGAAACGACAACCAAGTGCGATTTAACAT
>NW_018128364.1:74170-76615 GCF_001952655.1 Monopterus albus
TGACTGCGGCGTATAGAGGAGAAGTAGGCGGACCGGGTAGACGAACAGCGTTTCACCTGTGGGTTAAAGAAGGAGCCGACGACATATCCCTCCGGAGCGTGCTCCTCGATAAATACGGATACGGATATTATGAGGACGAGGAGGATGAGTATTACGAACATTGGGAAAACCCTATCACAACGATAAACAAAATGTTGACAAAAATCAAGAACGGACACCTAATCTCCAGGCCCGACGACAAGATTGCTCGCTTCGCGAGAGCCGACGAGCAAGATTTAGAGCGCACAATAGCCGAGACGCGCGCTCTGATCGATACTTTGGGGAATACTTGGTGGGGGAGAGTGCGAGGCTTTATCCCGAGCGCATACGGAAACAACGCCGATGTTGAGGAACATGGCGCAATGTTACGGGACTTACGGGCGCGACATCCGCCAAATGGAACTCGCCCGGCCACGGCGGCCGTGTGCTACACGGGCGAATACGCGCTCTTAAATTTTGTGAACGCACGAGAGGAAGTTTATAACGTGTACGGTACATCGGCCGGATTCGTTCTTCGTCACGCGACCGATGAGACTGAGCTAAAGTTTCCAACGGCAAGAGATCTTCTGACCCATATGAACACGATCGCGACTTTCGTCTCGAAAAACCAATCGCTAAAAGAACTCTGCAGGGATACGATGAGAAACGCGAAGATCGCCGACCCGGCGAGGATCCCGCCCGGTCTCAGGAAATACATGGAGCCCGAGGACCCCGAGGACCCCGAAAACTTATATGACGTCTGTGAGGAGTAATAATCACAGAGACAAGAATAAAACCATACTGTGAAATATGTTGCTTTATTGTGTATGCATGATATTTTCCTGTTGTGATGATAATAAAAGATTCAAACGGTTGAACTGATGAGAGGTGTCTTTTATTTGTCATAATTTCACAAGAGTACAGTAAACAATAAGACAACATTTTGTGTTCAGAACATCATAGCCACAGTTCCGCGCACCTCATGAGTGCAAAAAATGCAGAATGTTTAAGTGCAACAGTTCCACCGCGGTAACAAGCTGCCTGTAGGCGCATCCCAGCGCGTGTAGATCTTTTCTCACGAAAAACGCAAAGCGAGACTCCATACCGCCTAGGCTCGCCCCTATTCCGTCCCCTCGTTCGGCGGTCCTCCTCGGTCTCGCGCCTCCTCTGAGAGCAGCGAGGGCTTCCTCCGATCTGGTATAATCCAATTCTCCGCAACGAGTCAACGTCAGTTCTCCGGCTTGCACGCGAGCGCTCACGAGCGGGCTGAGCGTTCCGCACGCAGATACGAGCGGCGAGTCGAGGCTCTCGGGGCAACCGGTGAACGCGCACCTGACGAGCGTTTCGTATTCTTTTCTCTGGTAACGACACGGGTCCCGAGGCTCTTCTTCGAAGGAACACAGCCCGTACACGTTCATGAACCGGTAAGAGGCCGAACCCGAGCTTTGTCTCTCCACGTGCTCTCGGACCAGATTCTTTATATCCGAGAGAGCTTTGTTTCTCAGTTCCTCATATAGCTTCCTATACTCGGCGTCTACGGGACCTTTGTCCTCGCTGTCAAACGCGCGCCCCGTCTTGGCTCTCTTTCGACTGGGGGAACCCATAGCCATAGCCTTGTTCCTTTCGGCTTCTTCTTCTCCTTCCCAATCCGGTAACGCTCCGTAACACGCCTTTATGGCGCTGGCCACGAAGAACAGCTCCGGGTTTTCGCGACCGCTGCCCGGGTCCGCACGTAGAAGTCGTCAGGTACGACGCGTTCATCGCGTACCTTAGCGACGAGATCGACCGCGGATCTTCGCTGGCGGACCGCGCCTTAATAGAGTGCTTGATCAAGCACCGGGAACTGGTTTCGGGTCCCCGAGTCTGGTCTCCTCGCGTCCGCGCCTTCGTGCCTTTCGACGCGAAACTCCACGGCGCTTTCGGGTCCCTGGTCGAGGGGCCCGTCTCGATGCGGTTTCTGAAGAAATTACTGCCCGTGTACTGCAGAATGTGCTTTCTGCGCGACTGTCACGAGAAGGCTCGCGTCGAGGCCGAATTTCTATTGAGGCGTCTGGCGGCGGACCGTCGGCATCGACCGCCGCTCTCGAGTTCGAAATCGCGGCTCTGGAGTATCTGATCGAGAACCTGTCGTCCGCGCCTCCTCCCGAGTGGGGATACGCGTGCCAGTCTTCGGACGTCTCGGCCGAGGCCAAAACGGCCGTCGAGCTGCTGTGGTCTCATTTGGCGTTGGTGTACGCCGGCAACCGGAGGCTCCTGCTCTGTAACGTAGAGCTTTTCTTCGCCAGGCCGCAGCGCGCTACGATCTTATGCCCGAGCGAGCTGAGGGCAGCGCTATTCGTGCACGGTAAACATGAACCGTTCTCCCAACGCAAGGCTCACGGCGCCTCGTCCTCAACCTCAATCCGCGATTGCCCCGTGTCGGGCGCG
>NW_018128364.1:76772-77824 GCF_001952655.1 Monopterus albus
GTCGTCCGACTAGAGAACTCAGTGCTGCTGCACGTGCTGCACGTGAACACGGTCGGCAATCAGAAGTTCAACGCCGCCGTGTTCTCCGAACGTCTCAGGAGGTACGCCCGGATGCAGTCTAACACCACGAAAACCACCATGCTCAGCAGGCTCCGCTTCGTTTCGGACAAGAAGAGGCTGAGTTCTCAGCACGGCTACAGAAACACGCGCATAGAGTTCTCGTCCAACCCTAGCCGCAGCGCGAACTACACTTCCAACGCCAAGCATCCTCTGCAAGCTTATTTCAGAGGATTGTTCGAAACGGTCTCTCTGGCGCAGGGGACCTGCGTCGTCTCCACCAAGCGTTTCGCGGTGAGCAACGAAAACCTGACGTGCTACGTGTACGGCGTAGCGAATCCCTCCACGGTGGTGATCCGCATGAAGAACACGGAGAAACACTTCCACACGCCCTTCTTCTTTTCCTCGGTCAACGTGTCCGGGGAGGAGAGCAGACATCAGCTTTTCTCCTCGATGGCCATCAACTCGCAAAGGGTCAAGAGCGCCGCGGAAGAGCTCCCCCGGGCGCTGGGCGCGATGGCCTCGATGGTGGAGATCCACGCGCACTTCAACAGGCTGTGCTGCGAGCTCGCCCAGGAACGGCGCGGCGCGCTCACCTCGAGAGAAAAGCTGTGTCTCGTGTACCTCCCCGAGACGGACTTCTGCTGTGCTGCGAGCTCGCCCAGGAACGGCGCGGCGCGCTCACCTCGAGAGAAAAGCTGTGTCTCGTGTACCTCACCGAGACGTACTTCTTGCGCGTGAAAGATCGCAACCGACCCGAGCGCTGGCCCGGCTACAGGGACGCCGTGAGGAGCGCGTTCGTAGAACGGTACAGGAGCGGGCTGTCATCGTTCCAGGACAAGGCGCTCTCCAATTACCACGTCAAGAACCCCGAGTTCGTTCACTTGGTCCCGTGGCTCATGGACAACCCGACCGCCCTGCACGCCGAGATGCTCCTCGGTCACGAGGAGTATCTGAGAGAGGAAGGGAAATGGAACGCCAGAGCGGAATTGATC
>NW_018128364.1:77892-79616 GCF_001952655.1 Monopterus albus
CGGATTTCGCGAGCCTCGGTTACACCGAGCGAACGCTCAGGCTAGCTTTAAACAAGTCCGCGCGGTCTACTTTCGGTCCGGGTGTCTCGGTAAAAGGCGCTCGGCGAAGCGAACAACACTAACCAAACCCCTGCTGCATACATGTAACGTACCGAGTAGTTGAGGGAGAAGCAAAAGGGCGAGGAAAGATACTTTTGCTTGATATTCGTTTACCCCCACAAAAAAAAGATCATGTCTGACGAGCGACGACCCGCAGAGCGCTCGAACTTATCTAGATCCTCGATCGTTCGGGTCTGGGACATCACCAACCGTCACTACGAATCGCTCCTGAGCGCCGCGGGTCGCGAAGAGACTAAGATCAGAGCGGAGAGTCTCGTCCGCTCTCACGTTACGGCTTTACGAGAACTGCGAGACGCGTGCGTCGCTAGATTGGAGAAGGTGAACACGTACGTGGACGAGCTACGGGCGCGTGAACTCGACGACGAGACGAAGGAGGATGAGGATAATCGCGGACACTCGTGCGAAGCGCTCGCGGGAGAATGGCACTTCGTGTACATGCCTCGCGGAGACGTCGTGTTCGGGTATATGAAGTTGATCCCGGAGACTCTCTCAACCACGGAAGGCGAAGGGTTGGTTTACCAAAAGGCGGAATTCACGCTCCCATCCGAAGTGGCGATCGAAGCCCGCGAGTGCATCAGCAAGTGCGAAGAGGGTCCCTCCGGAGACTACGTGAGCTGTCCGCGTTGCGGCGTCGCGTTCGATCGCACCGAATTCTGGATGCACGCGGTGTTCGAGATCGCGGAAAGGGACGCCAGAGTCCCGGCCCGTAGACTTCGCGGCTCGGGAGGGGACGTGTGGACGATAGAGGAGCGCGCGGGTTGGCCCGCTCCTATTTACAGACCCCGACGCTTGAGAAAAACGTGCGAGATCGGCGAAAGTCTGCTAGCGTTGAATTTGAAGCATTTTCTTTCGGAATCCGAGTACTCCGGCGCTCTCGATCGAGCGTTCGAGTTCTTAGCTCTGAAACTAAAGCCCTGAGAATCCGACTCGATATGTTTTCGTACGCGTATAGTCCGCGCGACGCGGCTTTGTTTAAGCGGGCTAACAAACCACCGGCTCAAAGTCAGAGCTCTTCATTTTCAACCCCGGCCGAGGATCCCGCTGCGGCTGAGAATGTACGATTCGATGTGTTATCCGGAGAAGACTTGGTCACCCTGGACTATCTGATCGGAGTAGCGCTCACGGCCCACGGTCACTCCTTCGTGCAATACAGGCCTACGGAAAGACACAAGACGTGCGCGGGCTCTAGGTTAGACCCTATCCATCTAATCCACGCGTTTGTCCGCGGGCTGCGAGACCAAGACGTTCCGATCGAAACGTACCTATGTACGCGCGCGTCAGCCGCCTCCGGCTACAAGAAGACTCTGAAGATACGGGTGTCGCTCACGGACCTCGTCGAACTCAGCCTAGAGTCCCTTTGGATGCTCAAGGGAGAAGCGAGGTTATATTCCGCGCAGCAACGGCTCGTCGTTTCGATAGACTCTCACCTTTTCGGGTCTCGCGCGTTGAACCCCGAGTCGTCCGATCAGCTGCTGGGTCCCGAGGCGGATAATCGGTTCGAACGACTGCGAATTTTATCAAGAGAAGGTCTGGTTTGCGAAGGAAAGGAGGAATGCGAGAGCGTCGACGAAGAAACCGAAGAGGAGGACGACGAGGATGGCGCC
>NW_018128364.1:80446-82735 GCF_001952655.1 Monopterus albus
TGTCGGCGACCGTGGTGCCCGGGGTGTTGAGGAGCGCGACTAGCGTCCGGTGAAAGATGTGCACCGGGGATCCGGACTCGTGCTCTCTCACGGCGTCCCTGTTGTTCTTGTACTGGATGGTGTTGTGTCGCCTGTTGAATTGACTGAACCCCGACAGCGCGCTCCTCCAGAAATTGGTCCATATGCTCAGAGTCTCTTCCAAATGCGCCACGCTAACCGAAGACGGGTAGCTGCACACGAGCTTCACGTCCGATCCTAGCTCCGTCACGGGCTCGACGTCATCCTCCTCCTTGTCGTCGTTCGCGCGCTCCAGGCGCCTCGCTATCTCTTCGGCTTGCCTGATCAACGTTCGGTCTTTACACTCGCTCTTCAAGCGTTCCAACGCGCCGCGGGGCCGCGTCCCCGCCTCGTCGAGAAAGCGTTGCACGAGCTGCGTCTTTTTGCCGTCGGATATCATCGCCGACACCATTTCGCTGAGACCGCGAGAAACGCTGGCGGACTTGTGCTGGGACACCGACCCGCCTGCGCCCGACCCGTATAACGCGTGCAGCTGGGTGTCGTTCAGAGCGAACCCGAACATGTCCGCGCGGTTGCATATGAGAGATCGAGACAGGTTGTCCACCAGCGGCCTGTCCGTCGCGGTGCCGGGGACGCTGAAACCGGCGTTCTCTTGCTGCTCCGCTCTCGAGGAGAGGATCACGTCCGCCGCGCGGGCCAAAGACGAGCGATCCGTCCCGGCGCTGGTGTAAAGTCTCCTCGCGGCGGCCGCGTTCAGGCCGCGTGTGATCTTGTCAAACAGAGCGCTCCAGTTCTTTACCGTCGCGTGCGCCCTCGCGGCCAAAGACGAAAACGACGACGAGCCCGCGGTCGACCAGTTGTTGTCCCAGAGCGACACGCGCCTGTACAGGACCCCGTCGACCGACGCCGTGACGAGCGCCGTCCGCTTGTCGTAGAAAGCCAAGCACGACGGAGCGCGGCACTCCGGCACGACCGGGCACCGGCCGTGTTCGAAAGTTTTCATCACTCCCCACAGGGTCACCGCGGCCATCTTCAGCTCGGTCGCTTTCACGGGATCCCGAGCGAAAGCGTCGCTTTCCCGATCCACCCAGTCTCCAACGATTTTGCGCACCACGCGCGCTCGCGCCTCCGACACCGAGGCGCTCATCAGTAAACCCAGCGTCTCGGCCAGACGCTCCGTCGGCACGTCCAACACCCGAAGCAGAGCTCTCTCGGCTTCCCTTGCTTGGAGGGATTCGGCCGCGGCTTCCCGCGGAGTGAGTCCGTCGCGAACGATCTTCACGCGACGGCACGCGGCATCGACGTCGCTCCTTTTGCGTTTGTCGGCACGATATAGCCTCCCCAGTTCCTCCCTCGCTCCTCTCCGCGCCGAAGAAGAACGCGTCGCCCGAACGGTAGCGGTCGTCGTCGGCTCGACCACTTCGGTCATTACGGCGCTCTCGGTCGACAGGACGCTGATCACGGCGGCTTCGCCCGACAAACCCAGACCGCTATCCCTGATCGTCTTCCAGGGCAAAAAAATACAAGGCACGAAGCCCGCGAGAACCGCCCAACGGATCATGTTCCTCAACGCTGTTTTGATGTGTTGGCAAACGCTCTCGGTCGCGTAGCAAGCGACCAGAAAGCGCACCAGGCAAGTGGCGCTTCGGCTGTTACTCCCCAAAACGTTGTACAGCAGCAGCTCCACGGAGAGAGCGGGACTAAACGTGTTGACGATCTCCTCTATCACCACGGCCAACTGCTGATCTTCGCTCACGTAGATCCAAGACTCCACGTTGCGATGCAGCGGGATCAGCCCGTAACAGCGCTCGTAGCAGTCGTCGTCTTCCTCGACGGAGCTGACTCGGCCTTCCGACGAGGAAAGGTTTGTTCGATGGCGCCCGCAGCGACCGGACCTAAACGACAAGAGATCGGCTTCGTCTCCTCGGTCTTCCAACGCGAGGCTTGCTAGCGCAACTTCGCCTCCGCGACAATTCGCGTCACCGCACGGGCAGTGTCTCTTCCGCGACGCCATCGAAATCGATCGGCTCGCTCGAGCGGGCGATTAATGAGCGAGCGATTGACTCCGATTCCGATTACTTACACCCTTCGAGGCTCAGACGCGTAACCGATTCCGAAATGGTTTGGTTGCTCTTCAGAGCCCTGTGCTGTCTGTGTAGTCACAGGGGATCGGGTCAGCGAGGACGTAGCTATCGTTACGAAGAACTGTACGACGACGAAGACGACGACGAAGACGAAGAAGACGACCGCCGCGGGTCTCGCCGCGCCGTA
>NW_018128364.1:82800-85232 GCF_001952655.1 Monopterus albus
GACGTCCCCCCCGCGGAACGTCTGTTAGCTCGTTACGGCGAAAACGATTCGAGTTTACTAATACACTACGACAAGGCGTACGAAAAAATGAGCCGAGCTCTCGATAAGCTGCCCGCGCCTCACGGTCGCGGAGATCGACAGGGGCGACGCGTGCCGAGGTTCACTGTCACTTAGCGAGCACAAGGACCAACGGGGAAAGGCGGCTTGGGCTTGGGTTTTGTTGGCGGATAAACGAGAAAGGATCGCGCGCGAATCATTTTTCTTTTTAAATTGTTTTCGAAATAACTCTCAAGATGAGCATGGTCAACATAGATTCCGGCGCGAGCTACTCGGCGCTGAAACTAAAAACATTGGAGGTCGTCAAACTTCTGAGCAAGGCTCCCGAGTTTATGGGAACCCCGTCGGATATGTTCGCTTCGATCGTCGCGGACAGAGTTCTTAGGCCGTCTGCGGTGAACAGTTCCGTGTCGGCCGAAGCGGTGGTGAAAGTCTTACAGGCGCACATGGGACTGTCTCTCTTCAGGCAACAGCGAGAGACCAGCCGTCTGCTCGCGGGCCTGGTGTACAAGATGCTGATCCCGGACACGAAAGTGCCAACGGGCACGCGTTTCTGTAAAAAGTACACCATCACGGATCAGCGCGAAGCTCAGCGGGGCACCTACGACACGGTCAACAACGGGGTCCAGAGCAGAACGTACAGTCAGGTGTTCACGCACACCTCTAAAGTGGTCACGATGCAGTTCGGTTCCTTGCTGGCTATCACGGTACCCGAGGCGGCCGAGGAGTTGATACGACGAGAGCTGGAGCGCGTGAGCACGGCGTGGGAGCTGACCAGGACCATCGAGGTGCTGCAATATTGCGCGGCTCAGCCTTCGCTCACGGACAAGGTCGTGCAAAAGGTCGCCCGGCGGTGCTCGAACGCGGAAAAACTGGACAGCGCCTTGACGATGTCCGAGCTCATGTGCGGGATGCTGAACGTGCAACCGGACGCGTTCGTCTGCGTGCTGGAGAACGCGCGCAGGGCGCACACGAGCGACGGCCCCGAAGTGATCGTGATGGGCGACACTTTGTTTCGGGTGATATCTCAGTCGTCCGACGCGGGGGTCTCCAGGATCGTATCCGAAATCACCGAACTGACGCCCGAAGTCTCGGTGTACACCGTCGGCGGATGCGAACGGGTCGCGACGGGAGCTACGACTTCACTATGACGAGCGTCAACAAGTCGTCGTTGAGCGGCGACGCTTTTACGAGCGAATCCAGCTTTCGCGACCGCTCCTTCGAAATGAGAGTGAACTACATTCGAGTCGGCGGCGGGACGCAAAGCATGATTCCTATCGCGCACGTGGACGGGGTGCAGATGGAGCACAGCTCCCACCGGGAGACGTCCGTCGAGCACAAAGGTTTCTGCAACAACGAAGGGTTCAAGTGGGAGTACTTCACCGTCGGCTGCACGGCTCCGGCCCTGGGGGAGGTCTCGGCTTCCAACGTGCTCTCGTCCACGGACGCCGAGGAGATCAGCTACAAGCAGCTGGCCCTGCGCTCGCCCTCGGTATCGTACCTGCACCGACACGACGGGTCCGTGGTCGGCGTGACTCTGAGGGAGTTGCACTCGCTGGGAAATCCCGCCGAGCTGTTCGGCCGAGAACGCAGGGAAAAGCTCCAGGGGGATTTGAACGCGCTCCTGAGAAGCGGTCCCCCTATGATCACCAAGGGCCACATGATTCGACTCGCGCACACCGACAACTGGTACAGTAAGATTAAAAACCCCGCGTCGCTGCTGGAGTTTGACACGCGCAACATGGCGATTCCCGTAACTGAAGCAGGAGGAGAAGAAGAATGGACCGTGAGGCCCAGGGTGGCTCTGTTCAATTCATCGGCGATGAACTGCATCGCCAACGAAATCGCTCAGATCGGCAGCGAGCTGCTCGCGCGGTTCGGCGACTCGGACCACGCGAAGGACGTCGCGCGTAACCTCGCGTTTCTGAACGACGCGCTGAATTACGACCAAGGGGGAGAACATAATGAGAACTGAAATCTTCGCGGGCAACGAGGTCCCCCAGTTTGCCGCCGCCGCCAACGACGATTGGACCAAGAGCAGACTGTACTGGTCGTGGCTGGCGGATCCCATATGCGCGGTGCACATACGCCGAAGACTCGGCGCTAAAGAAACCGACCCGGGGATTACGGCGAATGAGCGCCGCGTGTTGTGTCAATTAGAAAGCCTGATCAACGGCGTGTTAGCGTTATTCAAAGGCGTAGTAGGAAACAGGAAAAATTCCGTGATCGCGTCCATGCCTGCGTGCGTAACGTACGAAGGCAACAATCTACTCCGCGGATACCCGGTTGCCTTTACGTTAGACGACATCGACTATTGTAACCTGATGTATTGGATCCTCCTGCCGTGCTTAGGGGCTCGCGTGGATCGTACCGCC
>NW_018128364.1:85333-85937 GCF_001952655.1 Monopterus albus
CGTAAAGCGGCGGCTCTCCGCGGCGCGCCTCACCGGTCAATGCGTCTTTTCTAAGGTCAAGCCCGCGGTCGCCCAGGTAGACGCGAGCGAATATTTCGAACCCATCGCGAGTCCAGGGGACGGCAGAGGATTTCACCGCAATTCGGTCGTCACATACATGTGGGCGATCAGAATCGCTAAGATCTCCGAGATCGGCAACTCTTTGGCGAAGGCGTTGCTAGGGATGCACTACAGCACCCTCTTGGTCCAAGAGGTGTCTTGGTCCACGAGGTGGTCCGGGATCACTACGACACATCTTATTATTCGGGCATGTCGTATCTGCTCTTTAGAGGCGTGCGTTTCACGGGCTGCGGGATATCTCTGATGCAGCAAAAATCCGCAATGTACGCGCTAGGCACGGAGGTCTTGTGCAAACCCACGGCGAACAACACTCACCAAGTGCACACCGTGAACCAGTACTGCGAGTCCGTCGTGATCCCGGAGACGCTAGAGTCGCCCGGGTTGTACATCCCAAACCTGTATATGAAAGACGTGCGCGGCGGCGACGTTATCCTCGGTCGTAACGATCCCTACGATATGGGGATCGCCGACGCCTTCAACGGCT
>NW_018128364.1:85983-86348 GCF_001952655.1 Monopterus albus
GCGGCGTCCGGCTCTACCACTGCGCATCGCGGGAGCAGACGTTCGGATAACGACGACGAAAGCAACCGCGTCTTATTCGGCGAGGTGCTTCACATTCAGGATTTCGAGAAGACCGCGCTAGAGCCCGTAAAAGATCCCTTCCACGACACTATGGAGAGAGCGAACGGACGTAAGCGTTCCACGGAGGTGATGACCAAATCGCTCGGAGTGGCCTTTTGCGGTACTTACAGCATCGGTCTAAATTCGGACAAGAAACTGATGACCCCCTCGTGCGAAGCGATAACGCCGGAGCCTTTGGCCGAGAGGCTCGCCCCGAGGATCAGCGGCACGGGCGTGTTCGCCTGTAACCCCGTGCGGACTACGGC
>NW_018128364.1:86440-90589 GCF_001952655.1 Monopterus albus
TCGCTCACAAAGTCGCCCGCGGACCCTGGGAGATCGCGTACTTCGTGTTATCCTGCGCGGTCAATTTCTTCGCCACTCTATACACGCATCCGATGGAACGAGAGCGCTCCCTCGCGCTGTTTAGGAAAAAAGAGGAGGCCGAGGTGGACGTGGCCATAAACACCGTGGCCAGGTCCATCTCGGGTTTAGACAGCAACATCGGCGTGCTCAAAGAATTCGCCGCGTCGGCCACGGGCGACGAGTACACCAAGTACGAGAGAGAGCTGCGTTCGGCCGAGAAGCAGAGGAATCACCTGCGTTATTTGCTGACGGCCCTCAGGGGACGGATCGACACCGGCAAACTGCTAGCCGCGGTAGACACGCTATCCGATAACGTCGGGGTGCAGCTCGACGCCTCCGCTAAAATAGACAGAACCGTGCTAGCTCTCACCGTGAACAGGGATCTGGACGACGCTTGGGAGCCTGTGACTAAGGACACCGTGGAGAACGCGCATCTGGCTTACTTGAACGAGAGGACGACAAGCTCAATTGTATGATGTCTTTTACGATGATGAATATCGCTATTGGAAGAATATTGTTTGTATAATATGATCATTGTCCTCGAGATGTGTTGTGTGTACAGTTTTCTAATGGTTGTAATAAAAATTTTCGATTCCATTAGGCAAGTTTTTCTTTTTATTTTATTATTCAAACAAGTACAAAACAGTGTGTTCATAAAGTATAAAGGTAAAAAACATAATTCTTTGTCATACAAAATCATTTAGCTGACAGTGACTTCGGTGCAGTTTCTTCGGTACTTGTTGTTACAACATAGATCATACAATAGAAAAAAACACTGTACGACATTCTTCGACACCCATCGTAAACCATAAAAATATACAAGACACAGTGACAGTGACAGTGAAACACCCGTTGTGAACCATATAAAATTTAATGCACATAAATACACAAACACCTTTGACCGGTAAAACCGTAAAAAAACATTATCAGTACATAACAAATACTTGATTGGCCCTTTAGAAATCGCATTAAAAACAAACCCCCACGCCCCATAATCAGAAATAGTTTTCCATAGCGGTGCAGATGCGCGGAGCCGGTCGCGTTCTAGCACGACTATGCAGCGGCAGGAGGAGATGAGGGCTGTATTCTTCCATTATATTGATATACTCCTCGCCCCCTTCCGGCGAGTAGTCAAACAGCCTAGCGGCCACGTTATTGTTCGATGCGAACATGTTAGCGTCGATGCCAACCGCCTGAGACCTCGGTCTGAGGTGGCGGGCGGTCGGGGATCCGATCGCCGCGCCGCACTTAGTAGCCAGCTTAGCGATCAGGTGTATCAGAGTAAGTCCGTCTGAAGGCTTACAGTCCAGCACCACGTGCACATCTCTCTTGCCCTCTTTGTCAGTTCTGCGATACCGAACTATGAACCACTCTCGCAGATAGTAAAGCATTCGCTTAAAAGCTATATTGGACACCTTGCCCCGCAAGGATACGTCGATCAACGGGACCATAACCTCCGTCTCGTCGATCAGAGTGACCGTGCACCACAAAGCCAGAATGACTTGCTTCTTGAGAACAAAACAGCACCAGTGAAACGCGTGATCCCCCATGTCAACATCGAACAGGCGAGGTAAGCAGAGATCCGGCTTCAGGGGAACTTCCGCGGAGTTAGATCTGGTCCCGATCAAGACTCGATTCCAAAAGTCCGGTACATGGGGAATACACACGTATCTGTAAGCATCGGTTTCCGGCAAGCTGCGATTGTCCCAGTATCTGAACGACGCCATCTCGTCGTTGCGAGATTCTATCTCTATCAACGCCTCAAAGGCTGTGGGCAGAGAAAAGAAACATTGTGATGTGAGTTGTGAAGCGAACACGGACAAAAGATACAAATGTAAAAATTTTTCATACCGTGTTTGAGCTCGGTGGCCCTGGGCGCCCCCGCCTCGTTGTCTGAAACCATCCAGGTTACGTATTCGTTAGACGCTCCGATCGGCGCCACGTCCTCCTCGGCACGTTCGAGGTCCCAGGTCCCAACAGTTTCCAGTTGAGGACATTCGGCCAGGAAAACAGCGGTCGTGTTATCGATGCCTCGTTTGGATGTCATGTCGTGTCGCGCGCAGCCCTCGTCGCGTCGGTAGCACAGCGTGCAGATGACGCACCCGCATATGCATTGCACGGGTTTGTTGAGCTGCAGCAGATACCCGAAACATATCACGGACCTGCTGAAAACCTGACTGCACGTGGTACACGTGATCAGCGCGACAAGCTCTGCGGCGGACACGGACAATCCGCTTGTCGCCGTCACTTCGGTGGGGCCATCCGCGACGACCTCAGCGGCGGCTGTGCGATCGTCCTCTTCTTGCTCTTCTTCTGCCTTCTTTTCTTCCTCGTTGTGAACACGGATTTCACTCTGAGGAGGTGTTGGCAAGCTTCGTGAAAAATCCGACAAATCTACTCTGAGCTGAGGTACCACTTGATGAGCCTCTACCACTACTTCTTGCTTGACAGGACTCACACGATGACCCGGGCTCGTTGTTGGACCATTTTCGATCTCATCATAGAGTAAATCTAGCATGGTATTATTGCCAAAGGGGTAGTTCAGATCGCCCGGTAACTCCTCTACATGGCCACCGCTCGGGAACCTTGTCACCCGCCTTGGTTCGGGGTAGGTCCATAACGATCCGTCTGGCGCTGCTGCTGCTGCATGTGGAAAGGCGGGCTGGATATTCTGTAAGCTATAAGAAACGGAGTGTGTAAGCATTCATCGAATACAGGCATGATTGTAAAAAAAAACAAAAAACAATCAACATACCCGATGTTTGCGATGGCAATGTCGAGCTCATCAAATGCGTCATTGGCCGTCGTTTCAGACGTTGGCGTGGGCAATTGACATCCCTGGTCATTAGGAGCTTCTCCGATCGGTTGCGCCGCTTCAGTGTCAGCTGCTGCTGAAGAAAAAGGCACATCCCTCGGAGGAGGAGGAGGTGAAGGCGCGTGAGTCGTAGACTCAGGCTCGCCGTCTGTCTTAGCCTGCACAATCTCAGTCGGCCTCTCCGTCGGCCTCTCCGTCGGCCTCCAGGCTGTTGTTCGAGAAGTTCCAGCTTCTCCAATCGGCTGCTCTGCTTCAGTATCAGCTGCTTTAGGCGAGGGCGCTTCCGTCGGAGCGGGAGCGACAGCGTGCGTCGTGGATTGCTCGCTGGCTGTCTTGGCGCAATGCGGAGATCGCTGCGCAAGCTCCAACCGTTTTGGTCTCCGGGTTGCTGTTCGAGCTGAAGTCCCGGCACAATCATCATTATCACCGTCATCTTCCTCTCGTTCATCTTCCTCAGAGCCCTTTTCCTCATCTTCCTCCCCCCCCCTCTTCTCCTCCTCCGCCCCCCTTTCCTCCTCCTCTCGTTCATCTTCCTCCGCCTCCTTTTCTATCTTATCTTCATCGTCGTCGTCATCATCATCATCATCATCATCATCATCATCGTCATCTCTGGAAGTTGCGTGTTTCCAAGAGCGTGTTCTGGATCGTTTCTCACGTAACATAGGCTGCCGTCGCTGCTGCTGCCGCTGGTCATCACCACGCTCGAGTTTGAACCGCTTCGGGCTAGGCATAGATGATTTGGGTTTTACGATGAGAGAGCGTAGTTTCGGTTCAAGGTCACGGAACGAAGGCGTTTGTCGTTTGAGATGATTTCTTTCTCCAAACATTCTGTCACGAGCACGGTCACGAGCGCGCGTCTCGATCGCTCGCCCTCTCCAATTCGCCTTCCTGCGTCTTTTTTGCTGCTGCCGCCGACGCTCCGGATCCTCGGTGTCAACCCATGTTCTCCGCACTTGGCTTTCTCTCCTCCAATCCGGTGGTCTTTGAATATTATACCAATCATTACTTCGATGGTCATCTATCCACCACGTTTCTTCTAGCTGACGAGGAGGAGAAGAATAACAAGGGCCGTAATACATCAGCTGTTGATTCTCTTCGAACCATTGTCTCCTGTTAGTTTTCCTCGAGGGAGACGGCGTTCGAGATCTCCTGTACAATTGGTGGTATATTTCAGGCGAAGTCATGCGGCGACAGTAGGGGGGTTGCGGGCCGAATATCTTCTGTCTCGGATCCGGGCCTGCCGAACCAAAAATATCTTCCGTCTGCGGAGCGGA
>NW_018128364.1:90649-92809 GCF_001952655.1 Monopterus albus
CCCCCACAACCCGCCGTTAGTTCAAGGTCTTTCGGAGGAGGAAGAAGAAGTCCCCCTCGGTTTTCAGACGCTGACGCGGCTATGTTTTGACTCATCTGAGACAGAAATAGCTACATCGATTGCGCAAAGCTGGGGTTGTGGCAATAAAACGTATTGTGTAATTCAAGGTCGCGTAAGAAGAGGCTTTTGGCACCGAGACAATCTCTTTCGAGTCCGACCGACACGAGTCCGACCGCGTTGAGACTGAATCCGACCGCCCTGCGCGAGCGGAGTCTAACCGCTGCGAAGGAGGGAGGCCGACCGCGTCGAGATCGAGTCCGACCGGAGCGAGGGAGTCCGTCCGACCGCGTCGAGATCGAGTCCGACCGGAGGGAGGGAGTCCGACCGCCGCAAGGCAAAGGAGGGAGTCCGACCGGCGCGCAACGGGGAACCCCGAACGCTTTAACCGAGAAGAGTCCGACCGCTCGCCTATTGGGGTCTATCCATATATACACGCCGTTGGATGAATTTTCACGGTTTTACAAAAATGGACCAAGCGCCGAACGATTCTAATGCGCGGACAAAATGTACAAAAAGGAGGTTTCTCGAGGATTATCTGAAGGCCCTGCAGGACCTGTCGAAGGAGAAGGAGAGGTCCGATTCTAGGTATGTCTCCGTTTTACCCATGACATAAAAGACACGTGATTGTGTATATGTCTTACGGTCGTCTGTGTTTTTATGTTTGTTTAAAACAGACTGGTTAAAAGGAAACGCCTAGACCATCACCATGCCAATCAGTCCGAAGACGAAGACAAAACGCCCGAAACCGAGCCTTGTGTCGAAGTGAACATCGGCCGAGGGGAGAAAGTCGCCAACACCGTGGTGTTGAAGTACCTTAAGGGCCGGAGATTCGACGCCCCGTACGTGAGGATCACGTGCCTGAACGACGACGTCCCGGAGGGCCATCAGTGTCGCGTAGCGAGCGGGGATAATAACAACATGCCGATCAAAAAACGAATCAGCGTGCCCGCGAGGATACTGGTGGACCTGATGCACGTGGCGATAACCGGGAAGGGGACCCTCGTGGATGATCAAGTTGATGCGGAAAAGTATATCGACGAGACCGCCGGAGGCAGCGTGAGTTACGAGTTATATCTCGACAGAACCGAAGTCCCTCCGGGATCTGTCTTTAAACCACGTCCGGAGGAGATCCGCGCACCAGACCCCAGGCACGCCAAGTGTCCCGACGTGTCGGGCGGTTGGCTCGCAGTTCGCTTTGTCAGAGGCAGCCTTGTTCAGTCTGTCTCTGAGGGCTAAAAAAAAGCCCGCTTCGGGGCCGACGGGATGCCCCTGTCTCACGGGGAGCAAGCGGCTCAGTGCTTCGCGGCCGTGGACGACTGGCTGCGGGGCGACTTTGAAACCATGGACCTGGTGATAAAGTCACACGTCCCGAAACGAGCGACCGTGTTCCAGATGCCTCGGGCGAGCGACGGGTTCGTCTACACGGACGAAGCCCTGGTCCTTTGGCCTGAACTGACTCCGGATGAACTCAAAGAACTGATCTTTATCACCAGGCGAGTCTGCGAAGGTACCCGGGACCCCGACGAGGACCCGAACTCGGACCATCCCATTGCCGATGATGATGATGATGATGATGATGATGATGATGATGATGATGATGATGATGATGATGATGATGATGATTAATTAAAAACATATCACATGAAATCCGTTCTCGCGCTACCCACCGCCGATTATTTTATCTCGGGACATCTCAGAAGCTCGAGGAGAGGAGAGAATTCGTCCTCTCCTCCAGTTTCTGAGAATCAATTCGAAATGATCAGCGGCGGGTAGCGAGAGGACAGGTTTGGGTTATATGTGCAATAAAAAAGAAACGAAGACATGTCTTTCGACTCATCATTTTTGTTGTATACGCTTGCAGTTGACCAAAAGAAATTAAAGTGCTCTCTCGTCACAAGTACCTTTTTCAAGTTTCTTTGGATATGAGTTCACAACAAACTATAAAGAACACACCACAGACCAACATATACTTGTTTGAGTTTTATTGTTTATTGAAAAAAAAACGTATGTACAAAAAACAGATAAGCACTATAGCATCTTAGGCCTGAGTCTTTTCACATATCTAGGGAGCAGAACATCTCCTCCGCATCCTCCTCATCC
>NW_018128364.1:92853-93117 GCF_001952655.1 Monopterus albus
TCTCCGCACCACGGCATGAGTATGGCCACCGAGGTCCACAGCGCGGCGTCGCTGGCGAAGCCCGAGAGCCAACCTCCGAACGATGGGATCCGCGCCGCTGTCATCTCGTCGTACCGCCTGTCAAAGTCTTTCAGGTCCCGCGTGATATTGTCGAGGTTTTCGCGCACGGACACCAGCTGCACGCTAGTGTTTATGGCTTCTAACAGGTCCAGTTTGGGCATCCCGGGCAAACCGCCATCTTTCAGGAGGGCCGCGCAGGGCATA
>NW_018128364.1:93130-94969 GCF_001952655.1 Monopterus albus
GAAAATGTGCGGCCTGGAGAAAGGTTTCAACGGCGGAGACTCTATCTCCACCGTAGCGGAACCTTCCATCCACGTCACTTTATTATCCCGGTAACAGATGCCTCTGTGGCACGGACCGCACACGGTCTTGCACTCTCCGGGATCTTTCGCGCACCTCTTGTACCTCTCGTGAATCTCGGGCTTCACGCAGTACTTTCCGTAGCATTCGGACGGCTCGTAGAACTCTCCGTCTATGAACCACACCTTGTAGTCGGGCCAGCAGGGCACCCCGTCCGTGCTCATCTTGGGAATGGGAATGATCCCCCGGACAATGGTTCGCTCGATCGTCCCGGGGACCGAGTGCACGATGAACAGCTTACGGTCCTTGTACAGGGCAGCGCCCACGGTGGGGAAGTCCGCCAGGCCGGGGTGCTCCCGCATCACGGTCATTCCGCTCGGACAGCTCCCCGATCGCTTGGTCGCTATTTGCCTCAAGCAGTTTTCCACTCCTCTGGCCATGAACTTGGTGTGCATCGCGGCCTGCGTCATCTGGTGGGTCACGCTCTGTATCTGAGCGTACCACATCTGATAGCTGGCCATCACCGAGAACTTCACGTTGGTGTCTCGCAGCGCGGTTTCCGTGTTTCGTTTCATAGCGTCTCTGAGCATGGCGAAGTTCTTGTTCGCGATGTCCGTGTTCTTCTTCATCTGCTTCTCCTGCTCGTCTATTCTCCCGTTGACCAGCGCCACGTTGGCGTCGAGTCTGTTGCTCACCTCGACCAGCTGCCCCGACACGCTCACGAAAGAGTTTTTCAGCGCGTCCATCTGCGTCTCTAGCGCGTCCACCCGCAGGGACACGTGCGTAGCCAGGGCCAGCGCGGAGCCCCCGACCAGCAGGCTAAGAAACCTCTTGCGGCGTCCTCCTCTTCCTCCTTCGGACGAGAGCCGAGGGATGGGAAACGAGGAGCTCTCGGGTATCGCGTACGCGGAAGCCTTCAGCTCCTGCACGGCGAGTTCTCTCAAGCCTTCTCTCATCAGATCGCCGGCCCTGCGGGCGTCGTTCACGATCTCGTGCGCCGAGCCGCATAGCTTGCCGTAATCTCTGCGGCAGCTCTCGTCGCCTCCGCAGATGGCGATCAGACAAGGCCTCAGGGCGCTCACGTCGTAATCCACGCAGCTCACGTTCAGATTGATGTAGTCTATCCCGGGGGTAAAGTTGGACACGAAGTACAGCGCTTCCGCGGGCTTCACTATCAACCCGAGATCCGATTCCACCGCGGGTCGGGTAACCGCGTAGCCGGCGTCCACCGAGACGACGATCCGATTCCACCGCGGGTCGGGTAACCGCGTAGCCGTCGTCCACCGAGACGACGTTCACGCTCTGGGAGCTTTCGCCCGTGTTGTGCGCGACGCACACCTTGTTCACCGGGGGCGCGTACTCCACCAGGCGCTGGGAATCTAGGACTCCTACCATGTAATGCTTGCGATCCGTGGTGGGGACCAACGTGTTCACGTTGATCGCCACTTGAGGCGGCGTAGACGAGACGTCGGCTCGATTTTCGGGCTCGCCCGGGGTGCACGACTCTAGCGTGTACAGGTTCGCCACGTAGATCTTGTCGTAACTGGTGCTGAACATCTCCTTGTGAGGCTCCTTGAATATCCCCAGCGCTCCGTGAGCGGCGATGAGTCCCGAGCACACCACGCTAGTGCTCAGGCCCACGTTGTAACGCGGATCCAGAGAGCTTTTGGACCCCGAAGCGGGATCCTTATATTGCGTTTCCGGTACGGTGATCACGATATCTGTCAACTCCACGACCGAGGAGCTCTCCGAGGAGCCCTCCGGGCTCCTCCTGAATCGAT
>NW_018128364.1:95066-97068 GCF_001952655.1 Monopterus albus
CGGGTCGGAGCGGACCCCGCGCTTGAAGTCCGAATCCACCGGAGCTATCACGAACTGATTCACTCCGAAAGCCACCGCGATCAGCTCCGGGAAGCGCTTGAGCGTCTCGAACGACGTGGACGCCACCGTCACGTTCACCATCACGCCTCTGGCCCACACGGTCGAGCTAGAGCCCGAGCAGCACTTGGTGTCTATGTCCTCTTCGCACTTGAGCGCCGCGTTGGCTTCCATGTCGGCCAACGAGAGCTCGCCTTCGATCGAAGCCCCCGGAGTCCCCGGACCGCCGCTCTTTCCGATGGAGCTGAGCTTCAGGCCTCCCGTCGGCGAGCTTCAGGCCTCCCGTGAGAGAGAGAGTGAAAATCACCCTATTCGCGCCGATCCGACGCCTCAGGAGAGTCATCATGTAAGGCATCACGCCTTCGTCGTCGTCGGCGCTCTTGCTCACCCACATGTTTTGACATCGCCCGGGTTTGCTCATGTTCGCGAAACCCCGAGGCGTCACGAAAGCCTCAAACGCGTCCAACCTCGAAAAGTCTATGTCGTTCAAGAGCGCTCGAGACCGAGGTAACCCGAGAAAAATCTTCGAAGCGCCCTCTTGGATCAGAGCCTCGGCCGCGAAGCGCGCTACTTCGGTGAAGTTCGTCGTCTTCGGCTTCGTGCAATTCTTCGTCGCGCCCCAGTCGCTTGCGTCCAAAAGCAAGGCCGACGAGTACGCCGACAGGCTCGCTCTGACCAGGGTCTCGGCCGCCGATCGCACGGCCGAAGCGAAGCCCTCGTCGCTCGACGAGAGCGGGATCAGGCACTCGTCGAAGGGGACTTTCATGCGTCTCCCGCCACCGTGAGGAACGCGATCGCGTCCAAGCTCAAGGAAAGACGTCCCGTGCTCGTCGAAAAGCGAGCGGCGTCCACCCGAAGGATCGTACCGTCGCACGACGACGGCGCCACGAAATCTCTGATTTCTTCGGGCGTAGGCGCGTAGCTTGCCCCTCGGGTCCGCATGCTCCGAGAATCGGACACCTCGCAGACTACGAGGGGCGCCGAAGCCCGGGCGTCAGCGTTCGTCACTCCGGTCCACGAGCCCGAAGATCTCGAGTTGCCCACGCAGAACCTGTTTCCCTCCGACTCGAAACAGTTGTCGCCCAACTGCGAATGGCACACGGCGATGGACTCGGCGTCTCCGAGGCCCGCGTAGGCCAGCACGCAAGCGTAAGGCGAATTGCGAATGGTTAGCACGTCTTCGGCGTCGGGCCATCTGCGCGCGGTCGCGTTCACGAACAACGTTCTCTTGAGGAGCTTGTACGCCGCACACTGAGGGCCCGGGTCGCACTCGGCCGCGGCGTCGTTTCCGAAATAATAGTCTTTGTTTCGAGAGCTAGCGTGCAGCAGCACGGATATTTTGTTGAGAGGCAGGCTCGGGACCACGCGATCGGAACACCCGAATCCCCCGGGTACTTTGAGGCAGGACGACTTTTTCACGTAGGCGCCTAGGATGTAACCGTCCGCCGCGCGCCGCGCGAGATCGGCCGAGCGATCCCGCGTAGCTCGCCAATTCGCGTGTATCTTTCCGGGACAGTAGTGCGTGCACCTCGATCCGATCGAGCTCTTTTCGGCGCCGTGGTTATTGGTCCTGTCGAGCGCGAACCCGCTCACGCTTTTGCCCACGCACCATCCGCTCTGAGAGTTGCACGACGACACAGAGATCCACGCGTAGGGAGCGTAGCCGAACGGCAGATCCTCCGTCGCCGAGGTGAGCCTTCCCGTCGTCGTCGCTAGCGCGATTAAAAGGAGAGCGATCGACATCGTCGCTCGCTCGCTCGCTCCGTCGAAACGAATGAACGCTACGCGGAGGGAGCTCCGAACACGCAAATAAGCTACAATCCGCCCGATTCGGCACACACGCGCGATCACAATAGCGCGTGAGCGTGGGACGAGGACGAGGACGGCTGGTTTACGGACGAAACCGAGCCGTCGGCGGGCGCGGCCCCGGGGCCGCGCTGTTTCA
>NW_018128364.1:97130-100225 GCF_001952655.1 Monopterus albus
CATCTCTTGAGCCGGGACGAGGAACACTCTGCCCATGTGCGTTTTCACCCGGTTCATCACGCGGAGAGACGCGCTGTTCGCCAGCGAATACGACCCCGCGATCAGGTTTACCGACATGTTCTGTAACACCTCCGTGATGTTGTCGTTTGTCGCGCTGTGGGCCAGGTGAACGTTGACCTGCGCTTCTGTGAACGCGTAGCCGCACGAGTTCAAGAAGGACGTGACCTCGTGGGCCTTGAGCACTTTGATGGAATCCAACGTGTTCCTGTTCAACTTCTTGCACAGAAAGCAGCCGACGCGCCGCTCGTTCTCGTAGCGCACGTCCTCTATCGCGGGGTGATGGTCCCTCGCGCTCACGTTCATGTACAGCATCGGATACTGCTTTTGGAGGAAGCGTTCCGAATCGCAGAGATCGGGCTCCGGAGGCGCGAAGCCCGCGCCCGACGCCTCGGGAAACATTTGAAACACGGGTTCCGCGGCCATGCTCGAAACAAACCCCGTCGCCGAAGAAGAACGGCGGCGATCGCCAGACCTAGACTGAGGCGATCGGTCTCTTGGATTAACGCCTTTCGCGACCGAACGGGTTTTCGACACCCGTTTTCTTCTCGTCGAAAAGTCTCCCGACCGCTCGTCGCGTTCTTCTTCCGCGGCGAGTAACGATGTCGACGCGCGGCATTCGAACCGAGAGAAAGGAACGACGAGGGAAGAAGAAGACGAAGTCCCCGGGCGAGGAGAAGAAGAATGGCTTTCCTCTCGCTCATCATCAGCCATCTTCGAAGCCGAGCGTCGACGACCGAGTCGTTGCGGGGTTCCTCGAAAGCGATCGGGAGGTATCTTTTTCGACCACGGCTCCCTGCTAGGGATCTCTCCCAACAGCCGTTGCGTGTTCCGTACCAGCGACAAGCGCGTAATAGCCGTGATAGACGGTGCGCATTGTAAATGGTGCAAAGGAGCCCTCGGTGAATCGGGGCGTCGCGACGACTTCGTCGACTTCGAACGCGCTAAAACCAGAGCTTATCTACGAGGGATATTCAACGTGTCTCCCGCGGATGCGGGTAAGCTGTCCGAGCTGTTAGAAGAGCTAACGCGCACCCGCGATCCCGACCTTCGCGGGGAAGGAGGGGGTTACCCTTTCGCGGGCACCCCCCCGTACTGCACGGTGCAGAACGTGGTTCACATTTCGGGCGCCGCTTTGGAACTACTGGCGGAATTCGACAGAGAGTTCGTGTGGGGAGATAATCTGATTTTCAACACCGGAGCCGCGCGCGAATCGAGCGTCGCGACCACGACTTAGATTGCGACTGTAGAAGAATTCTCTCCTTTCTTTCTATCAGACTTGTTTTCTTTCCTTACTCATTTACCGTCGCTTCTCACGTGAAATCCGGGCTACCTCGAGCTCTGCCCGACCTACTCTCTCCTCGAGATGCCTCCCGTGGCCGTATCCCCGGCGGCGCATCGCGCGGCTAAAACGGGGCCTTTGTTTTGCGCGAAAGGAGATTATTTGTACGTGAAAACATCAGTTCGAGACTCAAAGAGAGCGGTGTTGAACGCGGGCACCAAGACCCTGGTGGCTTACGCCGACGAAGAAGAGTACCGCGACGAAGAGCTGCGATCGGATCCCTCGCTGTTCGTCCCGATATTCTGCAAAGAGTGCTACGGGACCGAAGAAACCGATTACGACGAGGCCGTGGCTCGGATACGAAAAGGGAGCGGTCCTTTCGTCGTCGGCGTGTGCAGCGTGTACGGCGCGGCTCCGGGCGAGATCTATCCGGCGTCTAGGGCTGAATTCGCAATAGGGAACGAGCTGTCTTACTCCGGAGCCTGTCACCCGCAGCCCGCGAGGGCTTTGTTCCTGCACGACGCCGAGAAAGTCATAGGCCGCGTCGAGTGCTACTGGCACGTGCACAGCAAATCCATCGATAAGACGTACCTGTTCTGTTGCGTCGCGTGCGATCGCAACATCGAATACGCGAACCGCCTGCTGACCCTGTTGACACAAAACGATGCCTGCAGTACCGCTTTCAGTCTGGGAACCATGGGAGACAACGCGATCGGGCCCGTCGCGGACGAGTGTAGTTTGGTCTCGGTGCCCATGAGACCGGGCTGTTTCTGCGTCACGGTCACGGATCGAGACGCTCTGACCCGGACCATGGTTAGGATGGGGTTTTCCGCGGTCAAAGACGCGGCGCTCGAGGCCGGGCTGCGTCCGAGCGACGACGAAAACGAAAAACAGACGACGGTTCGCCACCACGGTATCGAGGGAGACGGCGGAGAGGGAGAGGAACAGCTCGTCGTCTTAGAGGATGCTGCGACGAAGCTCGTCGCTAAACAGGCGGGGGAGATACGGGTTCTCAAAGACACGCTCACTGCGATGAAAGTGCAAATCGAAGTGTTGAGTCGAAGACTGAAGTCTCCGAACGATCCGGACGCGTTGTTTACGGCGCAAGGAGCGAAGGATTTCACAGCGCGCACGGGGGTTTGGAACAGACTGTGCGCCGGCGAGGGCGAGGGCAATTCCGACGCTTCCGAGTCCCGCGATGAACATACTAATGACAGCGGAGGCGACGGCGTCGTTACGAGCGCCGACGCCTTAAACGAGCCTAACGGCATCGAACTCGCGATGAACTCCGGCGAACAGCAGCATCGACCCCTGACGGGGCACGAATTGGAAGAGCTGAGGCGACTCCTGGCGGCACCGAGGGCTCCGAGGCTCGACCTCGACGACAATCATCGTCGACGCGAGCATTGGCGAGATATACAAGATCAACACCTTCTCCCGCCCCGAGGAAGAGTAGATCATCACGATTATTATAGACGTGAAGACGAAGCGTCTTTCTCGTCCCCATCCTTTCCTTCGACGCGTCGCCCATTCAACGACGAGAGGGCGTCCATTCGACCTCACGTTCTCACCGAAGAAGAGAAGAGAGCCATCGCGCTCGATTACAATAAACGCGAGTCGGAAAAGGAAGAGGCTTCTCGCAAAAAACAAGAAGCGATAGTCGACATGCTCAAGGCTGGCATTGGCGATATGATCAGATCGGGCGTCAAAGAAGCGATGACGGCGCCGGAGCGGGAAGCTGCCATCGCGGCCCTCT
>NW_018128364.1:100322-101469 GCF_001952655.1 Monopterus albus
GTACGCCACGCACCGCGGGGCGCCCCCCCCCCCCCCGCCAATGAACCCAAGGCGAGAGGATCTCGGTTGCCAGAAAATGTGACAAAACAACAACGCGCAGGCTATCGGGCGCCTTCGAACGTTGTGGATCCGGTCGCGGAGACGCAACGCTTCGTTCAGGAGTTTGTTTCGGCAGTGTCAACAAGCATCCAACCTCCTTTTATGTGAACATGTAAAGTGAAAATGTATTTTCGTGTTTGTGTGAAATGAAATAAAAAAAGTAAAAGTCAAAAACTTCATGAGTGTTTTCTATTGATTATTATATAGCACAACACACAACATCCAGCAATCATCGCATACCGTCGTCGGTTCGATTATGGCCTCGATCCGTGACGCCCTTAATGTTCCTCTCCTGAACGCTTATGTTCAGCAGCAGCCTCAGCCTAACATGCCTAACAGGGCCGAGGACGAGAACGAGACCGGCGACCCGGTGCTCTCGGGGCCGAATTGTCATTACAAAAGACATAGCGACAACCTCGCCCTGGGGCCTCTCGATTTTACGCACGTCCCCTCTCAGATGATATCAGCGAAACACACGCCGCGCGTCGGAGACCTGTGCGTGAGGCTCGCTCCGTTGACGGCTCGGAACCACGAGTACGCGTCGATAGTCGACCTCTACAACACGTACTGCGTCAAGGGCATCGCCCAGATGGCCGCGAGCTGCATAAACAGCTACACGGGAGGCGCGGGAGATCAACTGTATATTCCGGCGATACCGATCGACGTCTTTGTCGAGGAATGGAACAGGACGCTCAAGCTATTTCACGACATGATCAGATGCACAAACGAGTCATCGCGCCGTCCCGTCAAAGCCGTACTCAGAGCCGCGGTCGTGGCCAACGCCACGGCTCTGACCCTGGACAACGTCCCGGCGCGGAGCGAACACTTGTGGTTCGTTTTGCATTGCGTGATATCGAGACCGGCGTTGGTCAGGGAGGCGATCCAGCTCGTGGGCGCCGTCGCGTCGGTCACGGCTTCTACGTGCCACACCGGAGAGGTCGACTACATCAACGTCAAGGACAAGGCCGCCTCGTATTGTTCGCGATTGTATCTGATAGCCAAATCGTCCGCCGCGGCCTCGGGGAACGACGCTACCGCACTGGGAGAC
>NW_018128364.1:101569-102688 GCF_001952655.1 Monopterus albus
AGGACGCTGCGCGACGCGTAAGCGAAGGTGTTTGTTTTTGTAAAAAAAAAATACATTTTCACGTCATCGCACTTTTAGTCCATATACTATTACCGGAACAAAACCGATCCCTTAGCTCAGTACCATTTGTCGTCTGAGTGATGGCGAATCACCATCACGCGTGGCACGAACTCACCTTGGTAGACTTGATACGCCTCACCTCATCCGATCCCCCGACAACAAACGTGAGCGACGTTATTCGCGAGATAGAGCGAGGCACGTTTCGCGGTACGATCGAATGTCCTCCTCCTCGCGCAGAACCTCGAGACGACCTGAGCTCTTACGTCGTGAACAAATGGTGCCCGTGGTTCTCGCGGACGTTCGGTGCGCTCTCGGAAGGAAATCTTAACATGCTTACGGTCAGGCTACTAAACGGCTTCGATGAACCTCTTCGTCTAGAGCTGTTGATTACGGTTTTGATCGTCTTAAGGGTCCCGAACGCGCCTCAACCCCCGACCTGCCGAGACCGATCTTTGGCCACGAGGTTTCTCTTCGCCTAGTAAACGCCTTACGCTTCATTCACGCTCTAACTCACGACTAGACTACCTCCCGAGCCGCCTCGCCTGCTCGCCCGCAATCGTCTTTTAAATAATGTCATCCACTAGAATACACGCGCCGATCCGTTCATACGCGCACGGCCTGAGCGAGAAAAGGGAGCCGAATGCGCGCTCGCCTTACGGGACTTACAAATACGACCCGGCGCGCAGCTATCTCACCGGAGGTTCATTTCGTGAAAGACGCCGACGCCTACGTGCCCACATTACACGGACTGAGCCCGGACTTCATAAGCCGCCTGAAAGAGGTGGCCGTTTGCGCGACTTCGAGCTCGATTGTAGACAGGCCGTTTTTAAACGCTCCGCACCTGTACCCGGTGGAACTGATCAATACGGGCTACGAGTCTTTGAGACAGGGGGATAGATTCACGGTGCAGCTGCCCAACGTACAAGACGCAGACGCGCAGCGTAACGCAACGAGAGACCCGGGCTACGACAGCTCCGTGAACCTCGGTATATGGGGAGGATTGCTCGCCACGAAACGAGTCAACGGCGAATACGGCGGGGAGCCCGCGGAAAAAAGCGA
>NW_018128364.1:102716-103773 GCF_001952655.1 Monopterus albus
CCCCCCCGTAGGAACCGCAGAGCGTGCTGTCAATGATGACTCTATTGGCTAACGGGGGAGATCATCATCGCGTGCCTAATAATATTCGCGAACAAGCCGCAGACGCTGTGAACAACGCGTTCGACGCGGCCGTCGTGAGCGCTCTCGTTCAGGATCAGGAGGCCAACCGGTATCTCAAGACCGTGATAGGACACGCCATGACGATCGTGGAAAGCGTACAGGGCTTCGCCGCGGGACAGGTGATACGGTCGTGCTGCGGCTATAACACCAGCAAAATCCGGACGGGGGAGAGATTCGTCGCCCAACTCAATATGAACAGATGGTTGCTATGAGCGTGAAACTGGTGTATTTTTGACCTGTAATCAATATGTTGATACACGAGTTCAATAAAAAATTAAAACACACAAGAACCAATGAAGTCGGAGTGTTTTTTTTTATTCAGACAAATATAGTAAGCTGTCCATTACACAAGTTCGATCAAGAAATAAACACAAAAATCAATGAATTATTCAAACAATGCATATAGCTATATACATCCACAAGTGTCCGTAGTCTTTAATTCGAATAGTCCCGATGAGCATGGGTTTCCGCGTTCTGTTTCTTGCGTTTGTGCTTAATAATGATGTCGTGTGGCCGCTGTTGCGAATCGCGTGAAGTCTTCGCGGAAAAGCCTTGTAGTGTGTCACTGCTGGCTTGTCTAACGGCGATAAGCTTTTGCTGCTGCTCCATTCTCCGTTCTTCGCGCGGGGCAGAGCTCGATTGTGGCCGATGAAGGCTTCGGCTCGGATCGCCGGCCTCTTGCGCGGAAGAAGAAGGCTCTGCGACCGAAGAAGCGGAGCTCGCATCTTCTTCTTGAGAAATCGGTCGTCTCGGGTGTTCGGTCGTCTCATCGTGATCAAACCACCAGCGAGATTTATGAGCTTCACGCGCCTCGGTGTCCTCGGCGGCTTGAGCGGGATGTAACCACCATCGGTCAGACAACGCCGAGCTTCTTTCCTCCGCGATAAATCCGCGATCGTCTCTTTGCGAAACAGCGGACAGGTCCGTCCACCAGCTT
>NW_018128364.1:103816-104265 GCF_001952655.1 Monopterus albus
TCGTTCTCTTTAGCCACAGGAGTACGTTTATTAAGACCAGCGCGCACAAGATCGCCGCGACGCAGCGAGCTAACCACCCCTCGAGCGCGGTACGTCCTTCGGCTTCGGGACGCATTTACTACGGCGTCGCGATTTAGTAGTCGATAGCTTTCCGCGGTCGACGCGCTTTCAAAATCAGCCTAGCGCCACTTGCGCGCCCCGCACCAGCCCCCAGTACATCACGTAGGTCGGCGCGCCGAAGAAGAGAGGGGCTACGTGCGTCAAAGGCGTCAGCGCCAGGTGAATCGTATTGTAGAGCAGAACGATCGCGGTCAACGCGCACCAAAACACGGGCGCTTCTTCGTACCGGTCGAAAAGGTGGAATGGGATCTCCTCGAATTGCCCGAAAGCTCGCTTGCTGTAGCGCTCGGGGTTCGCGAGCGACGACTCGGAGAGTCTCTCCTCCTTGT
>NW_018128364.1:104311-104639 GCF_001952655.1 Monopterus albus
GCGCGCGATTAAGGCCGCGCACACCGTTATAGACCACGCGGCCCCCAACGAGCTTAACGCGAACAGGTTCCAGAGCCTGACCGTGTGGGCGAATAGCGTACCGAAAACCAGAACGCTGTTTGCGGCTTTGAGCGCGTTGAGCGACCTGTCTTTTACGCGGCGCGCGCTCTCTCGGGTCCCGTTGATCCAACACGTCGCGGGGGACAGGTACAGAGGGTGGACGTTCGCGGTAGCGAACGTCCCTCTGCTCACAGAAACGAACAGGATCAGATCCCGATCGGCCACAAAGGTTTTGGGCAGCATTCGGTCACTCGGCTTTAACAAACCA
>NW_018128364.1:105156-108800 GCF_001952655.1 Monopterus albus
CTAGGTGGGGGTATAAGGTGTTTGGTATATTGGAGAACTTGGGGACCGCGACAGAGCGAAAACCCATGGTCGCGATGTGTCACGTGAAGGAAGATGATCCGGGGCACTTGTTTGACTTCGTCACCACCCAAGAAAAGGTTTACCGCGTGATATTAGACTGTTCTGGCTTCAAGTTCCGCGAAGGGGAGGAGGAGACGTATTCGACGCTCGAAGATATGGTTCGTCACATGGAGACCGTAGGGACGTTTGTCGCGCTACCCGATTTCGATAGCGACGATGATTTAGGTCAAGATGATGATGACGCCTCGTGGTGAGGTGCCTGAAGTGAGTGCTGCTGCGAGGCGTGGACTTGGAACGTCTCCGTGCTATAATAATGGCATAAGATGATACCGCTGTCGCTGATCCAAGTTCATCAAGCTCAAATGCACGCTCGAAGATCTGATGAGACCATCGAAACGTTTGCCACGCTACCCGACTTCGACGACGAGTAAAAAAATGTTTTAAATGTTTTCTGTGTCGTTTATGTGTAACCTAAAATAAAAACATTGTTAAAAGACGATGATCTATTTTCTTTTTTTCCTCCTTTGTCATATTCATTCCCTCGCTTACGTATTAACAGTATATGTTCGATGTAACGGCATTTTGCGTATAGAACCATGGCCACGAAGAAACAGTTCAGCTCGCTTATGGAGTACGAGAGTCCGGCCGAGCCTGCCGTCGCGGCGAAAAGGCATCGTCATCGTGGCGACCCTTCAGAGTACGGGAACTGGTACGCCCTAGAACAATGGGAACCATTTCTTCTAAAGCTAGGCGATCGCTTCTGGGGTAACGCTTCGGACGAGCAGGTCGACGCGTTCCTGAACGGGCCCGACGCCCGCTTCGGAGACGTGGTGGTCTCGCAGTACTACGGAAAAGAGCCGGGCGGGCTGTGCTCCTTCGCCGCGAAGACGTCTCGCGGAATAGTGAGGTGCGGCCTGCAGCTCGTGTACGGCTCCTACCGGTGTACCGACTTTGTACTAGGGCTCAACTGGCCGAATAGGCTGTTACAAGAATTCGAAGCCAAAATCGCAAACGATGAAAACATTGAAAGGGGCCACTTAGTCCCCAAACCTTTCGGCTTTGTACCCCGGGGATCTATCGGCACGGCTGAGCGCCTGGTGCGGGAGATGCGCGCCGCGATCGAGTCGCTGGGAGGCTCGTGGAGAATCACGCGTTCGGCTCCTTTCGCCAAAAGGTACAAGGTGTTTGATATTTTGAAAAAGTCATCGGAACGAAACCCCATGGCTGCGGTGTGCCACTCGCCACGCGACGCGGGTCACCTGTTCGACTTTGTTACCTCCAACGAAAAAGTATACATGGTGACGTTCGACCGGTCCGGGTTCAGGCACCATAAGAAAAAAGTGACTTATTCCACGCTCGAAGAACTGGTGAGCCACATGAAGGACATCTGGACGTTTGTCGAGCTGCCCGACTTCGACAGCGACGACGAGTTTGATGATGATGATGATGATGATGATGATGATGATGATGATGCTGATGATGATGACTGTTTCGTGTATTACCAAATAAATGAGATAAATCACTCTGAGTCTAACCATTGGCTTGTATTGAGTCTTATTGAGTCTTGTACTGTGATATTAAGTACTGTGATATTAACGAAAAAACAACGTTAACCATTACATCCGTGTCTGTGTCTTTTGCGATCTGAGACCATGGCTACGAAGAAACAGTTCAGCGCGCTGATGGAGTACGAATCTCCCGCGGTGCCGAAAAAGAAACTCTGCGTCAAAGAGATAAAAGAGTACGGCAACTGGCACCGTTTAGAGACGACATGGTCTTCGTTCTTGACATGGCTCCGTGATACCGGCGATACCTTCTGGGGAGCCGTATCGGATGAACAAGTAAATGCGTATTTGAGTCAAGACGATGTACAGGAGGGAGCGGTGATTATCTCGGAATACCGCGGCGCCGCGGTAGGGCATTTATGTTCGGTCGCGACTAAAACCAGCCGTGGCATAGAAAAAGGCAATCTGGTGCTCTCGGGTGGCTATTATGAACTCGTTGGCGCTAGTGACATCTTCTCCGATCTAGGTTGTCGTGGGATTCCAAAAACGTTGATACGGTATATGTTAGACGACATCGAAAACGGGCGCCTGATCGGTAAACCAGTCAATATCTCGTCGGCAACCCCCCCCGGGATTGCGAGCCGCATAGTTCAGGAGATGCATAACGCCACGGAGTTATTAGGCGGTGCGTGGTGGGGACTCACGAGCGAAAAACTGGAAAATCAAAAGCGAAATGAGTACACGCTGTTTGGTATTCTGCAAAGAATCCCGACTCAAGATCCCCCTGCCACGGCAGCGGTTTGTCATATGTGCGACTACGACGAGGGACACCTTTTCGACTTCATCAACGCAAAGGGACGCGTGTACAGAGTGATATTCAACGGGATCGGATTCCGTATCGACGATATCTACAATCGGGGCGATCGCGTGACCTACCCTACGCTGGATGGGATCGTGAAACATATGAGCACGATCGGAACGTTGGTCTCACGTCCTGATGATGATGATGATGATGATGATGATGATGATGATGATGATGATGATGATGATGATGATGATGATGATGATGATTAGCGTAGCTTACCTAATGTGCTATGTGTCTTGTGTTGGATGTTTTGTCATGTAAACAACTAGCTTTACCAACGTGATGTCGATATGTGTTGCATGTTTCTTATCCGTGGAATAAAAACCGACAATGATATAATATGGTTCTCATATATTTTTATTGTCTCTTCAAACATACACAACACATACAAATGCAATGAAGGTAAGATCACGATGGTTCAATTCCTCCGTCGCCGTAACCCATCTCAACACGTTTCCGAAACGCCACCAGTCTCTCGTCGTAGAAGCGTACAGCGCCCACGTTCTCCGCAAAGTTACAGTTTGTCATCTGTATCCTGTCCCTAGAAGTGACCCGGCTGAGCGCCACGTACACCGACGGCTTAATCGGCGACATCGAGAAATGCCGCGGGGGATAGTAGATCACATCCCCCGCGATCGTGCAGCCTTGGCAGTCGTACGTGTTCATCGCCAACATGCAAGCCAGCGGGTGCGCGGTAACGGTCCAATTCGCGCAGTACCACTGAGAGAGACCGACTTTGTACAAGCGTCCCGTGCGGTCTCCTTTCACGTGAAACTCATACGCTTGAGCCTCTCGTTTAAACGTCACGCCGCACACGATCCCTTCGGCGTCTTCGATCGTCGACCGGTCCTTGGCCCCTTTCTCCGCGAAACGAAAATCGTCCGATGACGAAGCGACCCCGAACCTGGTCAAGTTCGCTCTGCTGCGCACAGGCTGTATTCCGTTCTGATCCATGTGCCAAATCAGCCGGACCTTGCAGCCTACCCAGAGCTTGTCGGTCCTCAAGTAGTCTCTCTCTCCGGGCCGAGGCCCTCCGCGCCGAAACCTGGGCACGGAAAAGAGCTTGGGCAGCGCTTGCGCCGCTTGCTGCAACACTTCGTACCAAGCGCTCGGTCCTTTGTTGGCCGACCCGGATCGGTTTCTGGTCACGCTCAGAAACGTCTCGCCGACATGCCCGACGCAAGAGCCCTGCGCCGTCTGTTTTGCCCCGTGCG
>NW_018128364.1:109150-114172 GCF_001952655.1 Monopterus albus
CCTCTCAGGCGTCCGAAGATCGCACTGCAGACCGCGCAGGACCCGGGGCGCAGCCGTTCGCAAGAATGCCTGTCGTTCGCACGTTGAAGGAAATCGTCCGAAGCGCATAGCGCCTCGAAGCGCTCGATCACATACGCGTACGTGTCGCGGTAGCGTTCGATGAAGTCCTCCGGGGAGAGCGCGTCGTCCAGCAGTTGCTTCTTGAATCCCATCATCCTGTGGAACGTGAACACCCTGGCCAGAGAACCGGATTCCATCAACGTCCCAGCCGCCTTGTTGGTCATGGCGCTCACCGCCACGCTGACCTTGAGAGCCCTCAGTTTAGCCTCTAGCAACGATATCGCGTAAGACTTTCCGCAGCCGGCGTCTCCGCTGAGCAGGGCGAGTTTCACGCGATCGCCTCGAGTCGTG
The DNA here is from genome assembly GCF_001952655.1 of Monopterus albus. Classification (NCBI taxonomy): domain Eukaryota; kingdom Metazoa; phylum Chordata; class Actinopteri; order Synbranchiformes; family Synbranchidae; genus Monopterus; species Monopterus albus. The sequence goes on from NW_018128364.1 coordinate 109,562, forward strand.
TGCAGCCTAACCATGCGTCGCACCCATTCCTCCTGACAGTACCTAGACATGGCGAGAATCGCACGAGTTTTCGGATCGTCGTCGAGCCGAGGTTTTTTCCGTCTCACGTCCTCCTCCTGTTGTTGTTGTTCTTCCTTTCCTCCGTCGGCATCTTCGTCTTCCGTCATCGCCCGTCTCTCCTCGAGACACGGCTTCGTCACGGGCGCCCGAGCGGATCGGGGTCGAATCGCACCCGGTTCACTTCACGAGAGGCCATCCGATTTCTCGTGGGGCTGGGATCTCTTCTGCGTTGTCGGAAGCGCCGCCGCGGTTCTTACTCTGATGCTCTCCTCGCCTGTTCACGTCCAAACGTCGACGTTGGATGAACGCGTTCAGAGACCGGTCGATTCCAAACGGGTCTCTGTCTCTGTCGAGCGACGACGACTCGGCTGACTCGGCCGGTCTTTTCGCGCGAACCGGGACTTCTATGCCTTCCAATACGGACCGTAACGCCGTGTTTTTAGCCTGAGCCCAATGTCGCGACGATGACGACGTGTTCTCTTCTAAACCCTCCGTGACAGGTACAAAGACAGCGCCCTGAGTTTCGCGCACTTTACGCGCTCTATCGCGCACTCGAGCGAAATCCTCGGACGCTCTGGACACCGTTTCCTTGAACAGGGTCACGCTCGTCGCGTACAAACTCTTGCCCAGCTGTAACGCCACGGTCGTGACTCCGCCTTTGTAGGTGCTGCTCAGCACGCCCAGGAGTCCGGCCAGCAATTCCACAAACGGTGCTTGCGCCCCGTATTCGAAAAGCAACCACGCGAAGTCCTCCGTCTCTATCCGAACGGTAGATCTATACCCGTTTCTGTGCAATTGAGATTGTTTGTTGAAACCGAAGTGTTTAGCGTACCATTCGGGTTCCATGTGAGACAAGGCAATGTTCACGTTCTCAAGCATTACGCTGAAACCTACAGCCTGCTTCCCGCCTACCCTCATCTCAAAGAGCTTTTGTAACACTCCGACCGGAGTCACGGACTGTCCGGGTTTGAACATGAGATCCTCGGGCAGCGACGTGGCTAAGTAATGTCTCCCCACCCAGTCCAAACGAGGATGATGATCGGCGACTTCGTCGTCGTCGCTCCGCTCTCCTTTCTTCGTCGAAGAGGCCGCGGCGCTCGCGAGCTCGAGCTCAACCCTGAGGGCGCGGCTCTCGTCGAGCGCCTCGCGAAGAGCGCCTCGCGCGTCCCCTAGGTCTCGCTTGCACAACTCCAGGTCGTAGACCGCGCGATCGAGTTCCGCTCTCAAAGAAGCGTTATCCGGCGAATCAGGCGGCCCGGGCGCTGATGCACGTCTCGTGTCATCTCGATCTCGTTGAATCGCGTCTCTTTCGCCTTCTTCGAAAGCGCTCGACGCCGATCGTGAGGAGAGTTTCAGTTGCCTTTCCTCCGCGAGGTTTCTCTTAAGTTCCACGATTTCACGCTTCATACGCGCTATTACATTCACGTGAGGACAACCGATTTCGCACGATGGCTCCCGTTCCTCCTCGTCGTTTCCGCGACCTCTTTGTGTTACGCTTCGTAACAGAGAAGAGGAGCGTCTGGTGCTGGTGCTGCGAGTAGTCACGCCCGCCATCGCTTCGTGTAGATCGTGCCAAGAACAGGCTCCGACTGCTTACTCGGTCAAACCCGGCGTAAGGAGAGTATAAATAAGGACTACCGAAGGCTTTTTCTGAATAAACATCATGACAACTCAAAGCTATTCCGATGTTTTCTCCCGGACTCTCTCGGTCCTCCCGCTCCTGATGATCATCTCGTCGATCTCAGGACTGGAGACCCAGAACGCTACTACCGGGGTTCGAGTCCGCACCGTGGTGTTACAGAGGAACACGGTCTCGGCTCTGGCGTGCCCCTTGAAGGCTAGAGGACCCGTGACTTGGACTGCGCTCAGCGGAAACCGAAGCGGAATCGAATGGAAGAGACGCTTAGTGTTCGCGAACGTACAGGGGCCTGAGCTGTACAGATGCGGGACTCGGAGCGCTTCGGTCTTGGTGAACGTTATCGTGAGCGACGGTCCTTCCAACGTGACGTCTGGGAAGATTGCGCACTGTCAACACGGCAGACCTTGCGCCTTGAAGTGTTCCTACGTGAAAGATCATCTGGTCGGATGGCCCGGTGTTCGCGCGAAGGAGGAATCGTGGTGGGGCGAGGAATGGGAAGGTGTTCAGATCAAGGCAAGTGCACGACTCCGCCGTTCGAGCCAAACTTCAATGTTATGTTATGCCTTCTCTTATTTTCTCTCTCCTTTCGTTTTCAGGGAGAAAACCCGACGGTGATCAGTCCAGGGGTGATCTTAGCCGACTTTCTGCGCAACCCCTCTCTCGTCGGATGTAAGAGACGTTATTATATCACCGAAGAAGGGAGCGAAGCCACGGGGCTCCCGGTGGGTCACGTATTGGACGGAGCGAGCTCGAAGATGCTCATGGAGATCATACCGCCTTATTCCGAGATAATACGCCCGATAAGCAGAGACTTGAGCCAGACCGTGATCATCCCGGTCTCGCTCGGGAAACGGATCGAGGTTCGGTGCGAAGCGATATTGGCTACCTGGCTTCAATACGACTTTCTGTACTGGAGCAAAGATCTGCACAACGCCACGGGTAAAATAGACTCTTATCCGATATTTCTGAACAAGGAGGGCGCGAGAGTCAAGGAGCGAACCGACAACCCGACCACAAAGGACAACGATATCGGTACTTCTGCGATCAAGACCTTGGCGATCGACCCGGTGGAGGAATCTGACCTGATCAGCGTCTACTACTGCAATCTCTCATCGTCCGGCTCATCTAAAACGCTCAAGGTGCTTCTGAGAGACAAATCCGCGAACGGCGGACGAGGATTCGACAAATTGTACGAAGCGGCGGCCGTGGAGTACATCTAGAGTTTGAGGACCAGTGATTGATCTGTGTATTCTGTGTACTTTTTTTGTATTGTGTATCATTTATTCACCCTGCCAATACAATAAAGCAATAACGTGGATGTGTTGTGGTGCTGTGTCTTTGTGTCTACGTTTGGTTGAAAGAAAATAATGAGCCATCCAGACAGCTACAACGGGGAACTGGGTGGAGATGGGTGGAGATTGGAGCGGTCGGATACGATTTGTGTTAAAGTGTCGCGCGGTTTCCCCAGAACGGTTCAGTTCGTTCAGGATGGCATTGTTCGAGCGCGTGAACTGGACGGCGACGCTAAAAGAGTGCTCAGACAAACAAAGACACGAGATGAAGTTCGTGGAATTAAGATCTACCGGACCCTGCCACAGTCCTACGTTTCATTACAAAGTTGAGCTTTTTGTCCGGGGAAACGATGAAGTACGCTATGAGGCCGAAGGTAGCGGTCCTAAAAAGCGTTTGGCTAAAGCGCAGGCCGCTTTAAATCTCTTACAGCAAAATCCAGATTTATTCGAACTAAACGCACCAAGGGACAATGCGCCGACACCACCAAGACCTCCTCGCGAGAACCCCTTCGATAAAAATTCACATCGGCTAGACGAAGAGTCCCGGGTCCAAGACGGCGGGCCCGAGGATGATGATCGGGACTCCTTGGACAATTATGTTGGCGAATTACAGGTAAGCCGAGCTGAGTTTCACGAATAAACGTACTACTTAACCTGAAATGAGACTAATGTCACGTAACGGGTCTTTATCAGGAACTGTGTCAGAAGCGCAAGTGGCCTCTACCCTATTACTGCGAAGAAGAGTTTACACCCGGGCAGTTCTCGTACCGATGCGAAGTAGTGGCGAGCGTGCACACCCAGGGTGAGTGTCGAACCGAGTTTAGCGAATCATACTTTTTGTGGCTCTGAATGGTCTTTAACTCGTATTTCTCATCCCCTAGGAGTCGGCAGTGCTAAAAAGATCGCAAAGAGCGCGGCCGCGAAGAAGTGCTTGAGTCTCATCGAGAAGCTGACGCTGGGCGACGAGTGAGTGAGCTGAGATGTCCGAATGGTTCTCGAATCTCCCTCGCAACACCACCCTGTACGACCTGATCGAGGGGCTAACCGATGAACCGTGCGGACGCAGGAGCACGGTCTTGATGGCGGCGGCTTTAGTGCTTACGCTGCTTAACGTTGTGTATGTCACGTACCAAATATGCGAAAGAAAAATAAAATACAGCAGACTGCCTACTATCGCTGTGTAACAATGTCCTCATGTTGTGTGATCTGTGAAATGAAATAAATAAAACACCATTGAACCCGAACTAAGTGTCTTTATTTTGTCGTGAGTGTTTGTTACCTGATGCCAACGTTGGAGATTGTTGATCAGTAACTTGGCTTCATAAACACACGTAACAGGATTTATTTCTTAGTGTATCATCTTTTATTGCATATTTAGAAAAATTCAAACATTTGAATCATCTTCATTGATGAGTTTCGGTCGTTTCGGGTCTGGACCTGAGGAACGAGAGAGATGTACGCAATGAGATGATGAGAATACATGAGTAATCGAGTAATGGCGTGCCTGCGAAAACTTAAGAACTTACCCTTGGGCTTAGTGCCGCTCACGTCTCCTACCACCGCCGCGTCAGTCTCGTGGATGACATAGTGGACGTCGTCGTCACACACCCCTTCGCCCTC
>NW_018128364.1:114257-120884 GCF_001952655.1 Monopterus albus
GACTGTAGATACCCGAGCGTTTGCGGTAGATCTTGATGGTGATCAGGACTAGTCCAAACACGATCATCATCGGAGCCGCGATCAAGGCGTACTTCACCCAGTCATCCTCCTCGGTGAGCCACCACCACTGGTATTGGTTGTCGTCTACCATGGCTATCAGCTTCGGACTGCTTCGGGCTCCTCAGATCTCAGACAGGCGGTATGTGACCAGGGCGAGCGAGGAGGACGTAAATTAATACTTTCAGAAATCCGCTGTGTGTTTGTGCGAGCGGGGTCGGACGAGGGCGGTAATAACCCTATATTAGCGCGTAGTAACTCTATTTTAACAAAGATAGACAATGGAGTCGAATACCAGCGGATGGAAATTGAACTATGTTACGGGAGACCTGTTTTCTTGTCCGAAAACCGAGTCTCTCGCGCACTGCATTAGCGAAGACTGTCGCATGGGCGCGGGCATAGCGCTGACATTCCGGAGGAGGTTCGGTCGAGTGAATCACGTAATGAGACAGAGAAAACGGACAGGAGAATGCGGTGTGCTGAAAGACGGCGACCGATACCTCTACTATCTGGTCACCAAACAGAGGGTCACGCATAGACCCCGGCTCACGGACCTGAAGGCGTCGTTGGAACGCATGAAGGCTCACTGTCTGGAGAACGGGGTTAAAAACATATCGATGCCTCGCATCGGCTGCGGCTTGGATCGGCTGAAATGGAAAGACGTGTCTGCGGCGATAGAAACGGTTTTCGGGGCCACCGATATCGCCATCACGGTGTATACGCTGCCTGCTCCTGGCTCCTACGCAGCAAGGGACGTTGCATACCTCGGCTACCTTGGCTGAGAATATTCATTTCTTTTGCTACTGTGTATGATGATGGTGATGATGAATAAAATAAGACTATGAGTTTATAAGAGTGGTTTAAACTGGTTTAAAATCGTTTTTGTTCAAAAACAAATGCACAAACAGAAGCAAACATGATGATGAATAAAATAAGTAAGTGGTTTAAAATCGTTTTTATTCAAAAACAAATGCAAACGATAACATTTCTATCTGTCATCACAGTCAAGCACGGTCACTGTCACAGTCACTGTCAGGTAGGTCTCGCAGGTCTTCCGCCAAATCGCGACGCCCGATCTGCACCAAGATACGATGATCTGCGAAATCGCCTCGAACGGATGAGAATGCTGACCGATGTAGCCTTTTCCCCTGCGGAGATGAAGAAACGCGGCCCTGTGAAGGACAGGTTGGGGACGATCGGCTCGCCTGAGGTGAAGCGTTCTGTGAAAGACAGACTGGGAACGATCGGCGCGATTGGCTCAATCGGCTCTCCTGAGGCGGTGGGTCACCGAAAGATTCGTCTGAGCGGCGAATCGCTAGACTCCGTCTTTACTCCCGGAGACCAATTCATCCCGATCGAAGCGCTCGTGGCGAGATCCCAGGGAAGCGCATTTTCGATTAGTCCATAGCGCATACCCCGCTTGCCCTTGGTACCCTTGTTATCCGAGCGTTCCAGCCCTGGAACGCTCCAGCTTAAGAACTGTTTCACTCGAGCTAGCTCCTCCGTGCTCAACGAATCCAATGTACGCCGAATGGAGTCTTTGCAAACTTCGTCCGTTCTGGTCATGTCGTACTCTTCGACCGGAAACACAAAGCCCTTCGATGCGTCGAAAGAGTTGCGGGTCAAGTCTTTGAAGCACTCTGTTAGGAAGGAGAACGCATCTGCGCAGCCCATACGCGAGCATAAAGTGCCCACGATAGATTCCGGACGTGCACTGTCCATGGAATCCCATACGGGAGTATGTATCGCGCCGAGCGCCTTCAGGTGTCCACGCATGCACGGAAGCACAGATGCCCACGGCAAACCTCCTTTGCTTGCTCTGCGAGCGTCCTGCAGCGCGTTGAAAAAATTTATGCACGTCTCTTCGTTTTTTATCAGGTAGGCCGCCATCCTGAATTTGATATCGTCGCTGTTCGGTGAAGCCATCTCAGATGAGGAAAGCAGTTTCTTTTCACATCCACGCTTCAGTGAATATGTATCAAATATAAATCGAGTTCTCAAAACCCGAAGGCTGTCGAGATGAGCGCGGCGATGCAGGCAGAACTCGATGCTTACCGCAAGGCCGTCGAGATGAGGGCGATTTGGAAGGCAGAATTCGATGCTTACTGCAAGGAGATCGAGCGCAAACAGCTGGGGGCGTTCGATCCCATCAGAGGTCGAGTGGCGCGAGAAGCGCTGTACGCGAAAGATCTGTGGTGCAAGCGGGGCTACGACCCTCGATGCTACGGAGAGTCGTGCCCCGTGCCGCTGGGGCGGCCGTGCGCGATTTTGCCCGTAAAACAAGACGGCGACTCCGCGTTCAGAGCCGTGAGCGTCGCCCTCAGCGGCGACCGCAAGCTTTACGGCCGTCTCAAAGACGCGTGTGAAAAATTAATAACGGACCACGTCAGCTATCACTGCCGCTTTTGGAAGCGCGACGACTACGAAAAATACGACCGAAGGTACCGGTCCGATATGCTGAGCTTCCTAAGCAGGATGCTGGGCATGGCCATAGTCGTTTACGGCGCGAGACAGAACTCGGAGACAGGCGAGAGCGAATGGGGCTGGCGCATCACCGACGATGGGGTTCTCTGCGAGTGGCACGAAGGAGACGGAGCGTTGTATCTGATGGAAAACGACGGCCATTTGCAGCCCGTGTTCTGCGTAAAAAAACCGAATTCAGAGGAGTGCTACGGGTTCTGTAAGCACAAAACGGTAACGAAGTGCCCTTGTTCTTTAGCGCAAGCGACCAGAGAGAAGCTGGTGCAAATCTACGACGACGACGATGACCAGACCAGTGATGAAGACATGGACCAAGCCTTTAGTCGCATACGTATTTGATTGTTACATTCGCAACTGTACTTTTCAATGTGTCCTATAACCACGACAATCAGTGTGCCATTTGCAATAAAAAAGAATAACATACGGTTGGTTTATGGTGTATTTTTTCACATAATAATTGATTGGAAAAAAAGAAAAGTAATTCAGAGACTTGAATCAAATACACAAGACAAAAGACATACTGATGTGGAACACGTTTATTGGACTGATCACAGAGCAGAAACATACAATACTGGATAATCAGATTAAAATGAGCACGCTTAATATAGAGCATAAACGGCTAATCGGGTCTATTATTGTTCACAATGAACATGATATATAGAAACATAGTAAAATGAACACGTTAAAATCAACAGAGGTCTTTGTTGGTAGCAGCATAGCGGCAGTTGTAGATCCTTAAGCCGATCGTCTCCAGTCAACTCTATTAAACACGTATCTGACAGCGCGTCAGCAACATCAGCTCAGCTCAGCTACATCGAACACATCGATTCCTTCCTGCGCAATGGCCGTCCACTGTCTTCTGAAAAGTTGGGGCCTGAGTCATCTCAACGACAAGTTTGAAAACAATTTTCCCTTGGAATGTTTCGTGTCCATGTCCGCGGCGAAAGCCAGAGACGAATACGGGGAGGTTTTCGCAGAACACCACGCGGATCTGTGCGACAGACTCAAGAAAATGTTGGCCAGGAAAGTCTACGCTGACCAGAGGGAACTCCCTCGAGGCGATCTGCGAAATCGCCTCGAACGGATGAGAATGCTGACCGATGTAGCCTTTTCCCCTGCGGAGATGAAGAAACGCGGCCCTGTGAAGGACAGGTTGGGGACGATCGGCTCGCCTGAGGTGAAGCGTTCTGTGAAAGACAGACTGGGAACGATCGGCGCGATTGGCTCAATCGGCTCTCCTGAGGCGGTGGGTCACCGAAAGATTCGTCTGAGCGGCGAATCGCTAGACTCCGTCTTTACTCCCGGAGACCAATTCATCCCGATCGAAGCGCTCGGGCCATTGATGAAGAAGAAACGAAAGCGCAGCAGGAGCAGAGTGTTTGTCAACGGACGCCAGACGCACATCAGACGAAAGCTGTTCAATAATTGCTGAAACGTTACTATGTTGATGAAAACTCCTGTGTTATATAATAATATAAATAAAAAATTAATGAATACACATACAGTATATGTGTCGTTTGGTTTCTTTGTGCGCTCATGGCTGGTATATGTTGTTAACTTAATTGATCCTAATGGAACGCTATGTCTTATATTAAAACAATATGAATTTATAAATCGAGTTCTCAAAACCCGAAGGCTGTCGAGATGAGCGCGGCGATGCAGGCAGAACTCGATGCTTACCGCAAGGCCGTCGAGATGAGGGCGATTTGGAAGGCAGAATTCGATGCTTACTGCAAGGAGATCGAGCGCAAACAGCTGGGGGCGTTCGATCCCATCAGAGGTCGAGTGGCGCGAGAAGCGCTGTACGCGAAAGATCTGTGGTGCAAGCGGGGCTACGACCCTCGATGCTACGGAGAGTCGTGCCCCGTGCCGCTGGGGCGGCCGTGCGCGATTTTGCCCGTAAAACAAGACGGCGACTCCGCGTTCAGAGCCGTGAGCGTCGCCCTCAGCGGCGACCGCAAGCTTTACGGCCGTCTCAAAGACGCGTGTGAAAAATTAATAACGGACCACGTCAGCTATCACTGCCGCTTTTGGAAGCGCGACGACTACGAAAAATACGACCGAAGGTACCGGTCCGATATGCTGAGCTTCCTAAGCAGGATGCTGGGCATGGCCATAGTCGTTTACGGCGCGAGACAGAACTCGGAGACAGGCGAGAGCGAATGGGGCTGGCGCATCACCGACGATGGGGTTCTCTGCGAGTGGCACGAAGGAGACGGAGCGTTGTATCTGATGGAAAACGACGGCCATTTGCAGCCCGTGTTCTGCGTAAAAAAACCGAATTCAGAGGAGTGCTACGGGTTCTGTAAGCACAAAACGGTAACGAAGTGCCCTTGTTCTTTAGCGCAAGCGACCAGAGAGAAGCTGGTGCAAATCTACGACGACGACGATGACCAGACCAGTGATGAAGACATGGACCAAGCCTTTAGTCGCATACGTATTTGATTGTTACATTCGCAACTGTACTTTTCAATGTGTCCTATAACCACGACAATCAGTGTGCCATTTGCAATAAAAAAGAATAACATACGGTTGGTTTATGGTGTATTTTTTCACATAATAATTGATTGGAAAAAAAGAAAAGTAATTCAGAGACTTGAATCAAATACACAAGACAAAAGACATACTGATGTGGAACACGTTTATTGGACTGATCACAGAGCAGAAACATACAATACTGGATAATCAGATTAAAATGAGCACGCTTAATATAGAGCATAAACGGCTAATCGGGTCTATTATTGTTCACAATGAACATGATATATAGAAACATAGTAAAATGAACACGTTAAAATCAACAGAGGTCTTTGTTGGTAGCAGCATAGCGGCAGTTGTAGATCCTTAAGCGTCCTCCTCCTCCCTGGCCCAAGAACGCGCGGCTGTTGCTTCTCTCCGGTAAGCGCTCACCCTAGGAGCGCCTTTCGGAAGGCTCAGACAATCCAACGTGGTGTACACGCGACCCGGGCAGCTTTCCGCGCCCGGTAGAGGGGCCTCTGTCCACTCGGAAGCCTCAGTGTCCAAAATCGTAGCGCCATACTGTCCAAATATCACCCCGCGAGTTCCCAGCACGTATCCTTGCACGGAGACCTCAGTATCGTTATGTCTCATCCAGAGATGCATGTTGAATCCGTTCGCGGTGCCCAGGGTCTTCAGCTCGGCGGGCGACAAGGATCTCAAAACGGAGCAAGTCGCATCCGCTCCTACGAGACCGCACAGTCTGGGCTCGTCCGGCCTTTCTCCTGCGTTTGTCTCAGTGTAGGTAACTACGCCGTGAGTCTCTCCGTCTAACTCGATGTCGCCGAACAGCGCCTTCCTCGAGTAGGCGATCGTTCGATCGCCTTCCGACACGATTAGACGACCCAGCTCGTCGACTCCGGACTTCCACGAGACCGATCTAGTGACCAGCTCCTCTTCGCCTCGACTCCCTCTTACGTTTGCACGTATTTGGAGATGAACCCCGGGACCGTCCGCTATAACGTAGAAAAACCCAGAGGCGCTTTGACATGTCACGTTAGCCTCGCCCGCGTATCGTCCCCCTCGTTGAATCGCCCTAGCTAGGATCAGTCCGCTTAGACTCTCGCAGTTTGCCGTTCCGGAAAAGGGCTCGGGAACTCCCGAGGGAGTCTCGGGAGGAGAGGCGACCGCTCCGTCCCAGTGCTCAGGTGACTTCTCTGCCAAAACGAGTTTCCAGGTCTCCGAGTCGCCTCCGACGGGCGGAGGACCTCGGCAAATTGTGCGACAGGAACCTTTGACCAGCACGCAGGGGAACATTCCGTCCCACGAAGTCTTGTCGTATGAGTTCAGGGGTTGCATGACCAGCATATTGTGAGACTCTCCGTACTCCCCTAACGTCTGCACATCGGCGGGCCACCTCGTCTTTCTAACCCTGCGCGGAGACCGAGCGGTCAGGCTCCTTATTTCGGGATGTTTGTTCATGTAAGCCAGAAGCGTCTTGTGCACGGAACCCATGTCGGTATAAGAGAGCTCCTCATCGCCCGGTTCCTTCTCCGATGAGGCCGTTGTACCGACCGCCACGGCGAGGATGATGAAAATCCACCATTGAAAAAACATTTTTGTTGTTTGCTTTGT
>NW_018128364.1:122626-124119 GCF_001952655.1 Monopterus albus
CTCCAGGAACTAGGGGTGTTAGCCCGAGAAGAACGAGATGCCGCTATGGATTGGCAAAGCAGCGGCGTGCATGTGCATGCCTCACCTCAGACGTTGGCCGACATCAGGGCACGGTCGTTGATCGACCGCGTCAGGGAAAAGGGCGACGCGGCTTTGTCCTGTTTCCTTGAGGCTTGGGACGAATGGGACGACCTGATGGCTACGCCCGATATTGATTTGGTGAAGATCGTAACGTATTTGGAGGACTTGACCGAAGCCGACTTCGAACGATTGAAATGGTTCATGAAGCACGCTGTCGGTGACATCTTCAAAATGCGCCGCATCCGTCGTTGGCTAACAACCGACGCCGCTTCGAGGACATGGGTGGCTCGAGACATCGCTTACAGCTACTATAAACCGAAAGAGGCGCTGATGGCGCTCTTCGACAGACTTCCTCGCAGAGACTTGCTCCGATCGATGAGTCTGAATCTCTGAAACCAGGCGTAAAGAACTACATCGAACCGAAAATATTGTGCTGCAGAACCAACGCTTTTTGTCAAACGGTGTATTTTTTTAAACTAATGTGTGTATCAGAAGTATCTGAAATAAAAAAACAAACTGACTGAACAAGTGATTTTTGTATGTCTTTAAATGAGTCCTTCAAAGTTTTAATTATCTCAGCAAGCTAAAACCAGAAAGCAGGGAGAAATGCTCAGAGTTTAATTAGAGTATTTGTCATAAGACCACTCGCATATCACAGTATGTACCAAAACATGCGCTTGAAAAAAGCAAAGCAACACACGAGGTTTTTACATTGCATACTTTTTTTATTCAACAATGTACATTCAGCCGTTTGTATACACACGTAATTAAATTGCACATTACACAAATACAACGCAGTCATTTCAGATGCTTTGAGTTCTTCTCTCCTCCGAGCGCCGCGTGTGAGCCTCACTGCCACCGTCAGACAGCCAGGGGTGGCGGATATCTCTTCTAAACTAGGTCTGTCGTGGGACTGAGAGCGGTCCAGGCACCTCGGTTTGTGGTAGAGAACCATACATCAATTCATACAGGTGACAAACTTTATTCAATTATACAAACAAAAGGAAATGTATGGACTGTAGTCTTTTCACATAAATTACACAAAACACGCGCACACAGGGGATCAAAATATATGAGCTAACAGCGCCTTTAGTTTGTTCCGCATAAACTCGCTTGTCAGCGAGTGCCACTCGTAGACAAAGGCGAGATCGAAGCATGGCTTTATCTCGTACTCGCACTCAGACTTTCGCTCGATCTCCCCGACTCTAGAAAGCCATACTACGTTGAAGCACAACACATGTGAAGGCTTGGTGATGTAGGTGATACGATCCTCTGTGTACACCTGATAAAAGTCTAATCTGCGATCCTTGTACTTCTCGCCTGACATTACACACAGTTGCTTCCCGTTGCTCAACGTGACTGGCACGTAACTGTCCAGAACAGCGTGAGCGAGCCGCAGATGTTGAGGGAGG
>NW_018128364.1:124961-126346 GCF_001952655.1 Monopterus albus
GAGGCGGTCGGACTCCAACCCAAGGCGGTCGGACTCCAGATTCAGAGCGGTCGGAGCGTCGGAGTCGGACACCTCGGTGGTTCATAACAGAGAACCATACATATTCGGACAGGTTAGCTAGAGCTTCTGAAAAAAGACAGAGAGAAAGAGACGCGATGGAGTCCGATCAATCTACTGCTTCTGCTGCCACGGTCCTTTTTGCGAAAAGAGCCACATACCTCGGAGATGCTTACAGGAACAACGCCCGTTCTGACTTTATCGCAGACAGGCTCCGTGAGCTAGGGGTATTGACTCAAGAAGAACTAGAGGCTGTTAAGGCTGAAAAGACCAGCACGGACATGGCGCGGACGTTGATCGACCGCGCCAGAAAGAAGGGCGACGCGGCCTCGTCCTGTTTCCTTGAGGCTTGGGACGAATGGGACGACCTGATGGCTACGCCCGATATTGATGTGGTGAAAATCATAGAGTATCTGGAGGACCTGACAGAAGACGACTTCGAACGATTGAGATTCCTCATGAAAAACGTTGACGACAGTGCCGTCTTGAAGACGCGCCGCATCCGTCGTTTTGAGTCAACAAACGCCGCCTCCGCTTCGAGGACATGGGTGGCTCGAGACATCGCTTACAGCTACTATAAACCGAATGTGGCGCTGATGGCGCTCTTCGACAGACTTCCTCGCAGAGACTTGCTCGAATCGATGAGTCGGAATCTTTGAGGCTGGTACATCGAAAATACGAACAAAACAATAGTCAAACGGTGTATTTTGAATACAACAGATGTTTTGAAAATACCAATGTTGTCAAACTGACTGTGTGTTTTTGAAATAAATACTGATCAAACAAGTGGTTCTATATACCTTTTGTCCTTTGTGTACTAGTTTAATTATCGCTCACAGAACAAAAGTAACATACAATTCTTAGAAATTATAACCTAAGCTTTGCACTACGGTGAGAATAGATGACACGCAGATGACCGCTGCTGTGTACAACTAGTGTGTAGGCAAATAGACTGGCCTAGAACCACAGCAAATGTGCGCTTGACTTAGCCAGAAAGGAGAACCGAGAGACAAAAGGCAGTTGCATACTTTATTCAACATTTGTTATTACATCCAGCTGTATAGATCACACACAATAAAATGTCATTACATATACACAGATACAACGGGGCAATGCTTTCAGGCGTTTCAAGCGGTTTGAGTTCTTCTCCTTCTCCCTCCGAGCGCCAAGCGTGATCCTTTGCCCGGCGCAGCACCACCTTCAGACAGCCAGGGGTGGGCGGATATCTCTTCTAAACTAGGTCTGTTCTCAGGGTTACCCGTTAAGCATCGCGAAATGAGATCCTTACAAGCGTCGGACAGACCGTCATTGATGAGAGGAAACCGCTC
>NW_018128364.1:127285-127924 GCF_001952655.1 Monopterus albus
CCGCCCCGCGAGGCGGGCGGACTCTGCCTCGACGCGGTCGGACTTTCTTCCCGCGAGGCGGTCGGACTCTACCTCGACGCGGTCGGACTCCCTCCCCGCGAGGCGGTCGGACTCTGCCTCGACGCGGTCGGACTCAACCTCGAGGCGGTCGGACTCTGCCTCGACGCGGTCGGACTCCTACGCGCGAATCGGACGGGTTTGTCTCTCTGAGCCCCTGATCAAATTCGCCCGCTTTCGTTCAGTGAATATTTTTTCAAAAAAAAAACCCCACAGCGGACGCATAACAACACGCAGGTATGTACATCTTTTTATCGCCTATTCTATTCCGCGGTAGTCAGAGTAACCGCTCCCGACGCGTCTCTTCGAATGATTTCCAGCATATGTCTCCAGTTGTAGTAGAACACGGGCTTGAAACTACCCACCGATCCCTCAAAGTTAATCAAGTAACCCTGATAGTCTCGCACGGAGACCTCGGGAACTCCAACGTCAGGAGTTAATTTCACGTTGAAATAGTACACGGGTCCAGACGGGTGAGGTTCCAATCTCAGTTCGTGACTACTACACAATCGTGTCACCGCGGCCGATTGATTGAAAAGAAGACATAGAATACAAGGCGACGACGGCGGCGGGGGCACAACG
>NW_018128364.1:128005-128258 GCF_001952655.1 Monopterus albus
CTTCGGCGGTCCGGTCCGAACGTCCACTAAAGACCCTTTACACGAATGACCGTTGACGCACGGAGGCAACTCCGGGTCGTTGAGCATGGCCGTGAGCAGAGCCCGGTTATACACGTTGCGCGCCAACGCTCTGCCCGGGACCGCTCGCTCGGCGAACGAGGCCATGAGAGGTTCCGGGTTTCTACTCAAAAGCCGCATGACGGTCAATATTGGAGTACACCGAGGACACATGGGGTTTGTGGCTTGGCCGCCG
>NW_018128364.1:129387-130057 GCF_001952655.1 Monopterus albus
GATGTGGTTGCCGCCGCAACCGGGGCAATGTTTCACCGCCGCCAAGATTTGCAGCATAAAATCTCTGGCCGTATCTTCGGTAAGATATTTGTTCTCCAAGATGTAATCGAAAAGATCTTGCGAAGCCCTCGGTCTTTCCATGACTATCAGCCAGCGGTCCGATGTTTTGTAATAGTCTAACATGCGCACAACTCCGTCGAATCCAGCGACCCGATCCAACATCGCGATTTCCGTAGGCACCGATTGTCCGCGCAGGAGACGTGGCCATTGGCAGTACTCGTGCTCGTGCTCGCGTATTGTCACCGCCTTCACAGCCACGGCTTTTGCGTCGGATAGTCTGGTTTCACGATACACAGGATACACCCGCCCCGAGTAGCCATCGCCTAATTCTCGTTCGTAAAAAACTCTATACTTTCCGTCGAGCATCGTCGATTTGAATTGAAACAGAACGTAAACCGTGCAGTTGTATGGTAGGCAAATTTGTGCCCTCGCAGTCCTTGACTCGTCTCCGCGCCGGACTCAACCTCGAGGCGGTCGGACTCTGCCTCGACGCGGTCGGACTCCCTTCCCGCGAGGCGGTCGGACTCTGCCTAGGCGCGGTCGGACTTTCTTCCCGCGAGGCGGTCGGACTCTACCTCGACGCGGTCGGACGCCCTACCCGCGGGGCGGG
>NW_018128364.1:131656-132676 GCF_001952655.1 Monopterus albus
CTCTCGCAGCCTCGTGGGTCGACGGCTTTCGATGGGGACCCCGGCAAACCTATGCTGTTCGTTGTATAAAGCTCTCACGTTAGAACCCGTGCCGGTTATAGGAGACGAAGTGTACGTACCCGGGGCGGAAGGTGTGAACTTGAAATCGCTCGGAGAAGAAGGAACCGCTGCGACGCTATGCCCCTCTCATCGCCACAACTTTAAACGCGCGGTGAACGAGTTACTCAGCCTCTCCCTCTCTTCTGGCTGCTGCTGCTGCGACTCGAGTACGAGTAGACCTAGCTCGCAGAAGAAGAAGAAGAAGAAGAATAAGAAGAAACGCAAGCGGAACCACGCGAGCTGCCGATCTCTATGGGCTTACGAGCTAGAGCCCGTCGCGGCGGCGTACAGGTGGTTAGTTAAACACCGGAGCGCGAAATACTCTAGTTGCTGCAAAGCGGTGCTGGTGTATCAGATGGAGCGTTCTCGCATCCTACCCCCGGGCTTGTACGTCTACAGAACGCGTCCCGCTCACTTCGGTTGCTCTAAAACGAAGCCCCTGACCGTGGTGGAGCAATTTAACTTCACGCCGACGAAGAGATCCGCGGACCCCGAAGACCAAGACGACGGAGGATTGCCGAGCACGATCTCTATAGACCTGTTCCCGGGACGAGAGTGTTTCAGCGCCATGTACGTGATAGGCAGACGAAACAACGTGGTAACCGTGCCCGAATACGGAAACAGGTTATTCGGGGAAGCCGCGGCGCTGGAATTGATCGACCCGACAAAACCGGCGAAGGCTTGCCAATACCACCAAGTGGCCGTGCGGACCAACCAAGCGTGCGTGATAGATCTGCGCTGGAACGCGTTCAACGGCCTGAGCGCGTGTTTGGCCGCGGTGCCCAGGATACGCGGAATGCACGCCGTTCTGTGGTCGAACAACGACGTGGCCGACCCTCAGAGCGTCGAGTCCGACGTGCTGGCGTGGTTGCTCGGGATTACCAACAAGTTACCAAGGTGCGTTCGCAGTGTCGACTACAA
>NW_018128364.1:133756-137023 GCF_001952655.1 Monopterus albus
GCGAAAGGGACACATGGGACCCCCGCGGCCGATCCGGCTTGGACTCGGATGCACAAAACCCTTCGTCTCTTGAGCGAGTGCTTGTATTACGAGACGAGTCCTGCCGAGCCGGATCCTCGCTCCGCGGGGGAGATATGGCAAGGACCTCGGGCCGTTGCGAGGCGCATCGACTCGGGTCCCCCCGACTCACCCGGATTACCCTCCGCTTTCGTGTTAAGCGTGTCGCTACCCAAGCGACATTTAGAAGAGACTCTGCGTAATGCGATGAGAACGCAAAACGCGACCACGGAAAGACACCTGCGTCTAGTAGAGCTAAGCGCATCGTCGGAACCTCCGATAAGTTGCATTTGTCTGGAACGCGCGTCGCGAGACGACGTTATGATGCACGTCGTGAGCGCTTTGGGTCCCGAATGGCAAACCCTAGACGAATGGCTGACGTTTCCGAAGTCCGCGGACTCCGAGTCCGACGACGAGGTGACAAGAAAAGTGCTGATCGGGGTTCTGGGGAGCCTGAGAGACTTGTGCTCGACCGATCAGATACCCTGCAGGGTCCTGTATTCTGAGTCGAATAATAACAAGTTCGCGCTGGCGTTGCTAGTGCACAAGACGACGGGCGAAACGATATCCCTGTTGCCTTACGTGTCCACACCCAGGCTTTACAGGACCTCGCTACTGGATCAAGACGAGAAAGAGCTTCGCGCTGCGTACACGAGGCTCGTGACGCGCACGCTAGACCGAATAACCGCCAACAACGAGGTGTTGCGACAAAGCGTATTGAAATTCTGCAACTCCGGATTAAGCAGCGACGGCCAGTGGAAAACGATAACGAATTGGATCACGGTCGCAAGTTGCCTTCGCGGCCTGATCGACCTGAGCGCGACGCGATGGCTACGGTCGAGCGTAAACACCTTCGACGTGAAAGAGATATTCGAGCGGCTAACCTTGCAAAACAGAAACGTAGACGCGTGTCTGATGGAGGTCCCCGCTGGTGGCAGCGCCGCGGACGTCCCGTACCCGCAAGACCCCGAGTGGTTCCGTCGCGGACACGGGACCCTGTGCGCCCTCATGTCCACGCGCTACCAGCGAGCCGAGGCGTCGTTGCGAACGCGCGACGCCGCCATCGACTCCTCCTCCTCAGCGAGACACCCAGCGAGACAACGAAAGCGCACGAGCGAAACGCCCGAAGATGCGAGGAAGACCGACGCGAAAAGAACGGCGACGCCTAAACAGCAGCCCAAACAATGCCACGCGGACTCCACGAGCAACAGGGCTCGCAGAAAGCAAAAGCGTCACGACGAGGACCTCGCGGACCTCGCCGCGACGACGACGACGCAAGAGGAGCAATCGTCTTTGTTGCCTTTACCCTCTCCCGCGGACTGGTTCGCGACTACGACTTATCTGGATACCGACGTCGCTATGAGCAGCAGCAGCAGCAGCCACGCCGACGGAATCCACGACCTCCATTCCAACTTCGGTCGCCATTCAAGTTTTAACGTCATGAACGCAGGTTTCGAAGTTCTAGACTGGGACATCCCTGCTACCCCAAAACCTGAACATAATCTGTTGTATCGTAAAAACACAGCGAATACGCACAAGACCAATGCGCACACTACGGACGTGTTGCAATACGCGTATGAGAATTTTTATACGCGCCGCCACGTCGAAATCGAAGAGGAGGACGGGGGCTTCTTAGAAAACATATTGCAGCAGCACAGAGTGGAGCAACGACGCGCAGAGGACGAAACGGGGCCGACGAGCCCAACAACTTACTTTCAAGATGTCATACACTTCGACGATGACCACGCGCCCGCGCCTTCGCAACCGGGACTTTTTGACGGAATAGTGGATGAAGCCATATACGCGGCGGAACAGCGAGTACGCCTGGCGAACGCAAAAGCGGCTCCACGTCGGGCGAAGCGGGCCCTGCGTTCAGGGAGTTCAGGGGCCGCCTCGCGATCAGAGTCATCCTACCCATGGGCTGAAAAGACATAACTGGGGCACGCGAACGCGAAACAGAGAGGTGATACTGAACCGTCGCTTGACTTACGAAGGATTGTCCGCTAGCACGCTGTGGGCGCAAGGGATCGAAAGCGACTCGGGCAAAGGAGGTAACGTCCGTAATCTAATATGGCCTCAGCGTCTAAGGTATCGACCCGCGGTGGACCGCCGCACGCTTTCGTGCAGAACAGTCGCGCAATCGTACCAAACGATGAACCTTTCGGCGCCGCCGCCTCCCGGGGGGGGATTTTCCCACACGGAACTCATCGTGAATGGTCTCCCGACATTGTCCAGGGCGGACGTTCCGTATTTGCTCTCTGTGCAAATTGAGCACCCGCGCTATCTGCACGTTTTGTGCGCGGGGCGCGACGTATCGGGCGTGCTGCTGGTACATAGGGTGCTCGCGGACAGCTACGAGAATCTGACGAACCTGTTGGATATGCACACGCGCCTTCAAGTGCACGCGTTCGTCCCTAGGACCTTCTCGCTGCACTGCGTGGTAGACGAAGCGAGAGCGAGCCTGCCGGGCGTCGGCGTATTCGTCGGAGAGAGCCCGGGCGAGATGAATCTAAATTGCCCTAACGCCTCGCTCGTAAACAACGTCACCGAACAAGACGTGATCAGTCTGGCGTACAACGTGTTGCGATGCCTCCTGAGAGTGCAGATCCTATCTATCAAAGTGCTGGGGTTCGCGATGAGCTGCATAAACCCGCCGCGGATCTGGAAGACCCCCGACGGAGAATTCAAGCCCGACATGTTGGGATGCTTAGTCGACACGCTGTTCGAATGGGATAACGTCTCTGCGCAAATCGCTCGAGCGGAACCTCTTACGGCGATTCGCGATACGCTGGACACGAAACTACGGCTGCGAGAGTACGTAACCGAAGACATAGGGGGGGAGATGGAAGCGCGGCCCGCGGGAAAGAATCGCAGAACCACTCGCGCAGGCTTTG
This sequence comes from Monopterus albus, assembly GCF_001952655.1. Taxonomy (NCBI): domain Eukaryota; kingdom Metazoa; phylum Chordata; class Actinopteri; order Synbranchiformes; family Synbranchidae; genus Monopterus; species Monopterus albus. Next base: position 136,708 of record NW_018128364.1, read on the forward strand.
GCTTTGGAGGAACTACTCAGCATGTATCGACGCGCTTTTCCGGGCGACCCTGATGACATCGAAACCTGGAGCGTGTTAGGTGCTCAGAAAGAATATAACAATATAATTTTACATGTGAACAAAAAGAACATTGCGGTTCATCCGTACGGACCGTTTTTTGTTAAAATCCAAAACCAAATAATCAAATGGAATCGGGCGATGATCGTTGAACCTCGAGGACCTCGAGGTTCGTTCGCAGCCGTCGCCGATGGCGAAGGAGGAGAAGGCGGCTCGGTTCCCAACGGAGACGACATGTTGAGCATAGCGGTCACATCCA
>NW_018128364.1:137076-139684 GCF_001952655.1 Monopterus albus
GCTTCATCATCATCAGTGGGGAAACGACGAGTCGCCTGCGCGGAGCGAGTACTACAGCCACACCAGTCCAGATCCTCTGGACATCTAAAACGTGTTTGTCGTATGATCTGTCTGTGTTGTTTTTAAAACATTTACCATTTTGGGTCATTGTAAAAATAAAAAGCTGTGTTTATTTCGATCGATCGCATTGGTGTGATTTTTGTGTCTGTGTATTTGATACTACTGAGACAATCGAGGTCCTCTTCCTCAATGGAAACGCTGGTGGAATTCGAAACGCGAAAAGGGCCGCCCGTCGCTTCGAGTACGCTTAAGTTGCTAAATCACTTAGCGACAGAGCCCGGCGTTTTCGATGCTCTCGTCGACATGTTGATAAACAAGACGACAGAGAGATTCATCTCCCGGAAAGCGGGAGCGACACTCTCCGCGTTCACCGAGAGTCTGTCTCGCGACGAACGCCGCCCCGAGGTCGTTATTACGAAAATGTATCAGGTCCTCGGAGAATCGACAACCTGGAACACGGTCGACCGAGTGAGCCGGCGAAGTGTCGACCAATGCATAGACGATTCCGTGGTCGACATCGAGGAGCTGAGCATTCTTCTGGTAGCAAAAAGATCGTTCAAGAGCGAAATCCTGACCCTCCTGTTGAGCCGGCTCAACTCCGCCAAACTGCATCGATTCAAATTGTTCATGCAATGGGAGCTGTTCGAAGGCTACGGCCGGCTATCGTCTTTGCCAGCAATTAGCGCAATGGGATGCTATGAGCTAGCGAACGCTATAATCTACACGTTCAAAGACAAAATGGCCTTCGTGACGTGCGTGATCTTATGTTTGATCGGAGAAACGGATATGGCGATAAGACTGAGCTACGAGATGGGTCAGCCGCTGCGAGAGACAGCAATTCCTACATCTTTAAACTGACATGAAACAATGTAACCGATGTATGCCATGAAACAATGTAACCGATGTATGCCATGGTGTAGAGGGAACCAATAAAGACAAACCATGTTTACGATGTGTTTTTTTTATTGGAATCATAAAGACAGTATACAGTATAAGCAGTTAAAAGGTAACACACTCGTGCATCATTTGCGAAAAGCAAACCGTCAAGCTCATTCGGCCTTAGGCAATAACGGTATATAGTGATTGTCTTTATGAAGGACGTAAGCAACGTTCTGATCCGATCGATATAGCGGGAACGATGTCGCCGTTAGCAACTCCAGCTGTTTGTTATGCGCCTCGAGTACATATTTGAGGTCATGTACGGTTAGCCATCGCCTGGTTTGTAGTAAAACTTCCCCGAAGTTTTCGGCTGTCATGTTCTGGGCTTGTAAGATCGCAGCGATGTCGTCTCGCGTTCGATTATCCACGATAAATTGAGAGGTCGTAGCGACTAGGTCTTTGCGACGTTTTTCGGTGCATTTCTCTTTGTGTTGTCCATTAAGCAGTTTCACGACAGCGTGAAATCCGCAATAGTTATCTTTTGGCACCGGAGTTGTGCGAAGATCATGAAGCCTCGCGTACGCGGTCTCTAGTTTCTCTTCGCCGCCTCGGCGTTGCGATTTGGCGTCGTGAGGCAAATTTAACTCCCAGTTTCCATTGACCAAGTCTAGAAACCCCACGGGCCACGTGTTACCGTAAGAAGGGTTTACGATACGATAGACAACGTTTTTTGCGCAAATCTGCACATTAAGCCCAAACAGACCGCCCGCTATTGCCGCCACGACAACAAAGTCCTTGGCGTCCGCGAACGAGTTAGACTGTAACGTCTGAACGTTCTTGCATGCTTTCAGCGACGATATGCCCTGAGCTCCGGCTGCGTGGTCTAAGCGTTTAGCCGCGAGGTGTATCATAACGGCTAACGCCGCAGCGGTCCGAGGCTCGCGCTGGTCGGCTGAGTCGGCTGAACCCATCAACAATAACCATAGCGCTTTCACGAACGACGGAGTCTTCGTCTTTGGCTTTCGGGATTGAACGACTCCGATGTCTGCAGTGCGATCGCACTTCACGTAGACCGTGCGAAAGACGTTGCTCATGGACGACATTTGCAGATGCGGCAGTGCCTCGAGTTTACCCTCGCTCGGATTGAGAGCGATAAAAGACGCATCAGTCGTTTGCGACAGGAACGATGCTTGGAGCTCTGCCGTGAAAGCGAACGCGCACGTGTACAGATCGATAAATCGCGACCCCGTCGTAAGGTCAGCGGCCTCGTCGTGAAACGACTCATCACTCGGATCCCGCTGTAAGCTCATGTCGCCGAGCGAGCCCGTCACAAACCCAAACTCGTCGGCGGACTCCTTCGGTGGCTCACGATCGCGCAGGTCCGTCCGCAAGTCACACGCGAGATCAGAATATTCTTCCGAATCTTCTCCGGAAATCAACAGACAGTCGTACCACGGATCAAATCCTTGGTCATCGTGACTAGGCGGAGGACCCGCGATCGGCCTCTCGTCTCCCTTGAGCAAAACGCCCTTTACGCTGCTGTGCTGTTGGGGCGCGATATCGCCGACGTAAACGAAAGGCGCTTCGAACGGCTCCGACTCCGACGGCTCGTTATGCGTGTGAGACGGGGATCGTTTCTTCCTCAGCGTCTCCAACCAGACGTCGCCGG
>NW_018128364.1:139872-140279 GCF_001952655.1 Monopterus albus
GCGCGTATCTCGCGTTTAGCTTCGACTCGTAAAGCGCCGCACAAAAGCTTGTCGGCGTCTGTCCCTCGGCGGCTTACCGAGACCTTAGTCGGTTCGGATGCGTGCAAAGCGGTCGCGTAAACCAGCACGTACCACGCGGCGAAATACAGCAAGCCGGCCCGGGTCGCCGTGACCGGTCCCGATGCCTCGGTCGCACTCGGCTCCTTGTCATCCAAAAACTTCATATTGCCGCTCGCCGCGAAGGTCAGGGCCAGAGTATTGCTTACCGTCATGTCGACGGCGCTTTCCCCGCGAACGGCAAAACAGGGTAACGTGCCAATACGAAGAGCTCGAAGAACGAGCTCCTTGTCATCCTGCGAAACGTGAAGCGCGTTCAAGGGGGCCACGAAATACCGCTCGTACTGCGA
>NW_018128364.1:140517-142140 GCF_001952655.1 Monopterus albus
AACTCGCTATTTTCGGGTAAAGGGCCTCTATTGCGGCCGCCACGTTTTTCGGATCTTGGTTTCTGACCTCGATTCGATCGGAAACCTCGACGAGTACCTCGCCCGCGAGAGAGACTCGCAACTCTTCGTCTTTCACGGGCGCGTGAAGCTTCGCCGGTGCGACAAAGCGCTTGTTTGCCGCGATAATCGCTTTGGTCTCATCGTCCGGAACAAAATCATCGACCTCTAAATTGTCAGCGTCAACATCTACGTCCGTCCGAGAACAAGAAACGGGCTCGTGATCTACGGCGTACAGCGCCACGAAAGCTTCGACGTCAAGCGCAGAAGACGACGAGTCGAGTACACGCTCTTCGACCTGAAACGCGACGCGATGCGCAACGATCGCCTTCGCCCAATTCATATCGGTCTCCTCGGGTTCCTGTTCTCGCAATACCACATCGCCGTATTCTTCATCATCTTCGTAGCTCAAAGACTCCTCGGGAGACGAATGTAATCCGCGAAGCCAAAATACCGCCCAGCACAGCTGTATCACCGCTTCGTTGCGCACCAACCAGTCGCGCTCCCTAGACGCCTCTAGAGCGGCGTGCTCCGTCAGAAACGCGCAGTATGTCAGGAGCGTCGTCTGACATCCGAGACACGAGAGGTTCAGCACGTCGCGCTCGCGTCGGCGCACGGCGCATACCGCCGACCAAGGCGTGTATCCGCGCGATCTCATCTCCGCCAACACGGAGGTGGCTATCGCCACGCGGCGGGGCTCGTCGTCGTCGTCGCAAACATTCGAGATACATTTCGGATCTCTAACAAACACCCGGGTTTCGGTCGACGCGCTTACGGCCACGCGCAACCAATTGTAGAATCCGTGCGCCCAGCCCGGTTTCAGCGCACAGTCGGAGCCGCGACGCTTTTTGAAGTCCGTCACCCACTGGGATCGCAAGAGCGCGTGAAGTACAGGAGCGAGCGCGGCGTCGCAATAAAACGGACCGAACTTCTCGATGCCCGAGTCGGCGTTTTCGCTACGAGCGAACCATACGCTCATCAAGCGCAACAACCCGTCGTCGTTCTTTTGTTCTAGGACGACTCTGTTCAATTCGGGCAGGTGCATGCACGCGGCTCCGGCTTGCTTCAACCTGACCACCGAACGTAAGCATTCCTCCGTCTGGGTCAACCACGGCCCATACGGCGAGACGTCGCTGAGATACACGGGCGCCGGCAGAGTTACGACCCTGTTATTTCTCACGTAAGAAAACTTCGTCGCGGAAACCCTCTGAGCGCCCCGTTCCTCGTACGATAGCACGTACGGAATCATGCGCCCGCGCGCGGCTTCTTCGTACGGTATCTCCGGAGTTGCGTACGTTGCATGTTGTTCTTGTTCTTCGTCGAGTTCAAGCCAAATATCTGGTAGCGCCGACGAACATATCAGACACTGAGTCGACGATTCGGATTCCTGGTTTGACATCCAACCTCCGTAAACTAGATAATCGCAGTTAGCATCCATCGTCCGTACTCGAACCTGTTATAGAAGAAAGGTAAAGTTTTAACAATCTTCAGTTACGGACGACGCGGGCGAGTGAGGGGGCGAGCGGGGGGCGAGCGGAGATCTCTCGTAAACATGGCCACGGGCGC